>NW_008584416.1:48034-88259 GCF_000691845.1 Merops nubicus | reverse complement strand
GGGCGGAGGCTGCGAGCCGGTGCCTCCTCGCGGGTGACGGGAGAGGTCACTCCTGCGGCCGCAGCCGCCGAGGGACGTCGGGTGGCCGGTCTACCCGGCGTGCGATCTCCTCCTCCAGGGACCCCTTGCCGTTCCGAGCACGGGCCTCTCCCGCCTCTGCTTCGCGTTATTCCCATCTCCCTTTCTCAGGGTGGGAGCTGGGGCTGCCTGGCTGACTGAGAAACAAGCAAACAGCGGGTGAGTGAGAGCAGCCTCCAGCTCGGGCCGGCTACCAGAACCCACCTGCACACGGCAGAATTTTTTTCTAGTTTGCAAACGGAGCTGCTGACAATAATGCTGGAGGCAGGAGAAGAGACAACAGATCCTTGCCTCAATACCCTGCTCACCCATAATAAAGGGATTTTGTCCGTACTTGTTCCTGCTGCCGAAACAAACAGGGAAAAAAATATTGCTGCCTCCTTGCAATATTTCCTGATTCAGGAAAACATTTATACATGTCCTTTTCTGTAAACATGTCAGTGCTGCTTCTCATACAGGGAAGCTGCTGGCAGGCCTGAAGTTACTTCTGGTTAATACATGGGCCCCTTGTTGGCATCTGAAGGGCAGTGTGAGCCCACCGCCTCTCACAGGAGTTGTTCACTGCTTCAGCCAGACCACGAGCAGAGGGGACTCAAACTGAAGAACAACACAGCCCCTGTGTTCCAGTGTCCCAAGTGACCCAGATTGGCCTGAAATAGGAAAAAATATCCAGTGAGGCCTGTTGAGGTAATGTTATGCTATTAGTGTGCAAATCTCTTTCTGTTGAAAGGAATGCTTTCGTATCTCCTTATATCATACCTAAGGTTTGCTTTATTTTACTGAATATCTCAAGAAGGTCATAGTGCCTGTCACAGTAGGTCTTACCTTGATTCACCTTGTTACAGGAAACGATAAACACAGCGCTCCTCCTGCAAAAAAGCTGCCAGTAAAGGATCCTATATATTCATGGAAATAGCAAAGGGTAGAGTGTTGTCTCACAGAACTACAGACTTAGAAATGGTGGTAGGTTTGTAGCAGTTGAACTTCCACAGCCAGCTTGGGAGGAACCTATAGATTGAAATCTGTCATTCAGAGCATTTGTGTATTGTAATCCTGCTCAATGATCCTGCCACAAGGAGTGTTATCTGGCTCCTAGGATAATTTTATTGCTTTCCATCTTTGGATATGAAAGGTTTTATACAAGGGGGTGACACACAGTTTGCACCTATCAATTCCTTTATACGCAAACACTGTCTTCATTCTTTTTTTTTTTTTTTTTTTAATGAAATCATTAATTTCTCCATGCGAATCTGCATGTGCAGGTTTTGCAGCTGTTGTGGAGATGAGATGCTGTAAGTACAGAGGTCCAGCTCTAGGGACTCTCTTTGCTTCCTCAAGCTCATCCTGTCTTAGTGGTAGACAAGCTGCAAGTGAGTCACCCAGCCATGGTTTTCCTTCTGTTGCTTTTGGAAAAAGAGTGCAGAGAGGAACTTGATCTTGGATTCAGCAATGTATTTTTAATGGTCCTAACCAACAGCAGCTTGGCAGGTCTGTTATCTAGCATCATACCTGGCTTAGACCATAAAGTGCATTATTCCCCCTAGTCTTTTATGTGCAGAGATAACGTAAGCTAGTTTTAAATCAGATTTCCTCATTTAAATTTATGATAACACTGAAAATGGACTTTAAATAACTAGTAAAGGCGTGAAAGGAAGATGAACTGGTTCCAAAGAGAGTAGTACATCTGTACGGTATTTCTTCTTTACGTTCCTTCCATGATGGTGCTGCAGCTGGCATTATTGAAGCAGACAGGGTAAAAACACAGTTGAAATATTATGAGTTCCCACTTAAAAAAAGGAATTGCAGATGTATAAAATAACAGAATTTCTCCCTTCCTCAGAAGCCCTCTGCCCTGGAAAATGTAATATAGGTGATCAAAATATAATACAATAAGGCTAACAGGGGAACAGTAGCCAAACATAGTGTTGTAAATGCTGCCCTGATATTTGCTTTGTCACCATGTGCTGTATTGCACTGCCTGACAGTTCTTCAGGATAGGGCAGAAGAAGAGATGAGGTTCTGGGGGGATTTTAGTTTTAAAAGCTTTCTTCACAAGTTCCATGGCTGTTTTCTACTGCCCCCGTCCCCCCGCCCCGGCTCTCCAATATTTTGACTTGCTCTGAGATGGATTTTAAAAATCTGCTAATTATCATTATTGCTTCACTATTACAAAACTGTGAAAGTACTTCTGAGGGGATTTATGCACATTTCCATATGTAATAGATAGCCATAAATTAATGAAAAGTTATAAAGAAAAGGAAAATAGAGAGGATAAAAGATGTACGAATGCATTTGGGAGATAAAACCACTCATGTGCTATGTATTTTAGGGAGACCTTTACAGTTCTTATACAGATATAGAAACTGCCATAAATACAGCTGTAAGTGATAACTCTATTATTCGAAAGTCCACACTGCTACATGAGATCTGGGAGGAGTGGGAGGGGCACATACACGTGAGAGATGCGATGTCTGTTTTAATCACTCTGGTTCTTTACGTGAAGATTTAAGTGAACAGAAGTAACTCAAAAATCCGGCCGCTAGGAACCTGGCTGTCTTTTAAGTGGGTTTGGGTCAGAAGGTACATAAAGGCAATAACTTTACAGAATTGTAAACATGGTTTTACTAGTAACATCTGTTGTGCTTTCTTTCTCCTTGCCCCATAGTGGGCTATTCTGGGCTGACACCAAGGATATTGTGGTGAGTTAAAAGTGGCTCTCTGGAGACCGGACCGTTCTGAGCTTAGAGTCCCTTACTCTAAAAGTTCCCAGGAGAAGCCCTTGACACACTAACTGTTTGACAGAAGGACAAGGCAAGATGACAGCTTGGGACGCCTATGTCCATCAGAAGTCTCGGTCCGTATCCCACTAGCAGAGGGTATTTAAAGATCAGACACATAAATAATAGCATTCACACACATTTGGTTACAATGCTTAACAGCCGTAGCAGGAATCAGGAAAAAACAATGCATCCTTTATTGTATTTTTAAAGGAATTAATACTGCTAGTTAGGACAACTTTGCTTATTGTCTTTTTTTTTGTTTGTTTTTAAACCTCAAGTTTACTCAACCCCAAATTGTCATTATTTTAAAAGCAAAAAAAACCTCTCCCAACAACAACAACGACAACAAATCTGTTTCACTTTCCCACCTATTGCAGACCCCGTAAGTTTTCCTTCCAGAAATGGTTACCAGCCTGTTTCTTTTTATGTTAATGGTTTGATGCATAGGAAAAGGGTTAACTGCATAACTCAATCACACAATATCTTAGATTACAGATAGCCTGCAAGAAAAGGTTTTGCAGTGTGGTAATAACTACCACTGCATCGTGGGAACAGGCTGTGGCAGACAATGATGGAATTGACAATGGTGCATACAAAGGCCACCTTTGGGAGAAACCATATCTCACAGCATGCTGGGAAAAGTGAGAAATAGTAGCAGATGCTGTCAGGACTATAAGCAACAGATGCCTCCTGGCCAGCGTTCAGCCAGTACAACCAGATCACACCATTCATAAGCAGGGCACATTTTTTTTTCTCCCTCTCTTTGTAGGAGGGAGGTAGCAAATACAAATATTGCAGAGGAATTAAAAACAGCAGATGGTGGCAGCAGGGTTTGATGAGATCAGGGTCAGGTATGGGTATACATTTGGTAGTGGCATTAATCATCCTTTTCCTTTGGGAACTGAAAGTTCAGGCCACTAACACAGCATTAAATTGACCACCTTCAGGTTATGTTTTACTTACCCAGTCACCCTCAATATCCCCTTGTCATCCTCCCCTCACCTCAACAGCGTGGCCACATAGCTCTCCCGCGCAAGGCTCTGGTAGATTTAAGAGAGTTTAAAAGAACATATGTTCAATATTTGGTTAATTCAATTTGTGCTTAAATCATTAATAAACCAGCCAATCCTGAACAGGAAACGGTAAAAGCCCCCTATTAAAGCCACTGCATTATCTCTCTCTCTTGTGCCAAGCTGGTTGTTTTCACCTACAAATGCTCTCTGTTTATTATTGGCTTGAATATATTTGGTCACCTCTCATTTTCCATCTATTGCTTGAGACGTTTAGCTTGTAGCTCCCACCACAAGACCGCCAAAGGAAATGAGGAGGTGAATAATACAGCTCCCTTGGAAAAACAAAGTTGGAAGTGTAAATGAGCTTTCTTGCGTGTGCTGCTCATTGCATTGGGTTCAATACAGTCAGATCATTAAAGAAATGTAAGTGAACAGTTTGCTTCAGAAAGTGACACAGTTTCCTTTTTAGACGCTGATTTCAGATTTTTAGCGGTTTGAACTCGTTGCAGGTCTGTGTGAGGACTTGTCAAATCTCTGAGATGATTTCTCAAACCAATATGTATTTTCTCCCAGTCATCGCTCTATTAGCAGATTGTTGAGTAAACAGGATAGTGATGAAGGCATAATCATTCTTCTGCTAGGGCTGCGGGTTTATTTGTCAATTAGGAGAATACAGTCCAGTAATTAGATGATCTGTGTTCTAGTATTGTCTGTGATGCTGGTTTCCTCATCCTAGCTAGGTGATATTTTTTCCATTCCTCAGTTTTCTCATTTGTGAAATAGAGAGTTTCATTATACCCGCATCAAAGGAGTAATGCTTAAACAAATGCTTAAGCAAATTATTCTTCATTTGCCCAGTGAGTTTGTGGAGTCTGAAAAACATGCCCGGTAGGCACGCTGTATCAGATGCCAAAGCCTGGCAGTTTGGTGGTTGTAATCTGAAACGTTGACACATAAAATGTAGGTTCTGAAATTTAAAAAGGTGCAGGAGAGGTGAGATCTGACTTCCCTTCATTGAATTTCTTCTTTGAAAGTCTGACCCTAGGCTTATGTGGAGCGTTCTAGGGAGACATGCAGCATTGCCCCACCACTCTGGCTTTCCAGGCCAGTGGACCTTTCTGGCCACCCAAGCACTCATTTTCTAGAGAGAGACATAACAGGGAATCTGGCAACCAGTTGTGGGTCAAATCAGGTCCTCCAATCAAACCACTAGATTTTTCTTCACATGATTTTGTAGATATTTGCTATATGGATGATAAACTTCTACATCCTCATTAGAGGCTTTCCTATTAATTCTTACTCTAAAATTTATCCTAATTATCAGTAAGTTAGGATTCGGAGCATATTGTATCCATATGCTGGGGATAAACTGGAGATTAAGGAGGCACTATTTAATTTATTAACCTGTCTGTTGCATAAATACGCTGTGATGAGCAAAAATGAAGAAGATGTTCTGTGGGCAGCAGGGGAAGAAAATATTTGTGGTCTCCTCTGCATAAGTTTTCCTTCTCTCAGACTGCTGTCTTCAGCATCATCAGATTCATTCCCCTCAGGGTCTATGGCTTGATCTTTCTCCTACTAAAGCCAGGTGACTCATCATGACAAAAATGGTAAGAAGACTGGGCTTTGGTTATTCAGTTTACTCTTCTGTTGTAATCATTTAACAGAAATGGGGAAAATTTGTGTGTTCAACAGGAGATTGCACTTGAGATAGACGTTCCTTCCTACTTACTTTTGGACAGAGCACATGAAAAAGAAATTATCTCAGTTAAAAGGCAGTGGGTATAAAATGAGTGGAGTGGCATGATTCTTTATGCTAAGTTGTTTCACAGAGCTCTGAGCCAGATGGGACAACTAGATAATTTAGTCTGACCTCCTGTTTATTAGAAGTGATTACATTTTTCCCAGTTACTTCTCTCTCAGGCCTGTTGAATGCATGCTTGCCTAGAGCATAGCTCGTGCTTGGCTGATGCCCATGTGACTATCTGATGAAACTCACAGCTTTGGGATATAAATAAACAAACCAACCAAAAAACAGTAGATGTTTGTATGGTTAAAAATATTGCCCACATGAATGCTGTCTAGTCTTTGATTATGAATGATGAGGCTCTTCTGGGACAGTAACGTTCAAGGTACGGTTACAAAACCTCAGGCTTTATGAGGCATTTTATTATTCTTTGGAAGGCTTGGGCAGTGGCCACTGTATTTACGATACTGGCAAAGTTATGGCAGAGAAATATTTATTGTAACTGCTGTGATACCTTGCTTGACTGAGAAGTTATGGCAGACATCTACTGGATCTTGTCAGATGAAATGTTTGTATCAAAATCTGGGCAAGCACTCTATTTACAACTACCAGCAGCTACGTGCCGACAGAGTAGCATCATCAAAGTGAGTGCTTTTCCTAGGTAGATACGGTTCCTCTGATTGAAAGAAATCAAGCAGCTATATTGGTTCTGAATTCTGTGAAGTCTCGAAATGTACATGATTTTGTTGTAGAAATTGCCAGATTAAAATTGCATTTTTGTGGAGTCCAAACCTTTCTCTTCCAGAGGTCTGGATAACAAACTAAACTGACTCCTGAATGAGACACTACAGAACCCTGTAAATATGAATTTGAATGATGATGTTTTGGAATCTATGTTTGTAATGGTGTCAGCTCTTCAGAAATGGGAAAAAAAGTTGTCCCCGAAAACTGAGCAATCCTGAACTTTGAGGTACCGAAATTTTGCAGACAGGGTTATAGATTTGTGGTCCTGAAAAACTTTTGATTGTAATAAAATGTCAAACAAATATGTTGACTAAACGGTCCTATTCCATGTTACCCGTTAACACTATGAAAAGGATTATATGTATTAAGCACATGCTACCTGATCCTTAAAAAGACATGTTCTGAGGATTGGCAGCAAAGAAATTTCCCAGCAGAGAAGGCAGAGCCACGCCCAGGTGAACTTCACAGTGTGGAGGCAGACATGAGTGCAGGCATAGATGTGGCCAAGGCAAGATCCGTGCTCCAGTGGGGATACGTGAATGCAGCTTTGGAGATTTTGGAGCAAATTGGACTGCAGTGCTCGGTGACTCTGTCAGGGCACGATCATGCCTGATCCTGCAGTCCTGGACATGTTGAGATATGGGTATCTAGAGTTAGCTTGTCAAAGATCTGGCCCGACTTTAACAATGCTGACCTCTCTTTTAAATTATATGTGGGCTACCAGAACCTTTCTAGCACCTCTACAGATCAGCCCTTTGATTGAACAGCTGGACAGAGTTCGAGCCTCCCGTACGTGCCTCTGAGGATCAGCAAGATCCATTCTTTTAATTTCCAAATTGTAAAGAAAAAGATTTGTTCAGGAAAGTATTTTTTATTAATTACCAGCTGTGTGTGTTCAACACAGTTCTCTTTCATTGTTCCTTCAAAAAAGTTCAAAACGCCTACGATTGCTAGTGAAAATAAAAATTAAAAAACATATCTTTCAGAGCCTAATCAAGCTTATCTATTTTCCTGCTAGGTTTGAGATAAATCTTTTCTCCCAATAGGAAGTTCTTTTGGTTTAACTTTCTGTCTTGAGAAGCCAATCGTCAAACTTCCCCCAGTGCCCACAAGTTCAGCTGTCATTAGTCCTTTCTTCTGAAATGACTAATTTCCATCACTCCATGTCATCCATGAATAGGAAAGTAATCAGCACCATTTAGAGAGAAAAACCACTTGAGCTTCAGGATCCTTTTCTGTCTGTCAACTGATTGTGATTTCATATCTTTTATGTAAAGCAGACTTTCAGAGCCATTACTTATTTAAGGAATTTTTCAATTAACATTTTTTTTCTTCAAGAGTGACCAGGGCCTTTCGATTCCACCACAAAGGATTGGCTTACTTTTCATATAACACTGTGCTCAGCTCAGTTCCTTCATCCTGAAGGTCTTTTATTTGGCAGTGATAATTTAGTTTAAACCCTCACCAATCAATAGCTGATCAATGCACAGCAGGAGAGGATTTCTATTGAAAACCCATTACACTTCAAGGGACTAAAAATTTCTCATTTGAACAAAAAGTGCTCCAACCTTATTCAAAATCTGTCTAATTGGCTCTTGGTTAAAAACAAAAATAAGCCTAAAAGGGAAGAAAGTTCCATATAAACCTTAAGGAGAGACCGAGGTTAAGGGCTGATCATGAAGGGTAATGAGAACCTTTAGTTTTTGAAGAACTCCGTCTTTCAGGACTTGCCAAGGCTGGGCTCTAACGCAAAAGTGCATTTTATGAAAAAGGTCGTATTTATTTGTAAATGTTTGCACGAGGATTGATTTTCCTTGAGTGTGAAACATAGTATTTCCAAAAAATAGATCCTTCAAAGTGAGTAGTTTTTCTGCCTTCACAGGACTGGCTAAAATTAAAACCCAGGCAACACGTGTAATCCGTTACTTACCCATCTGTTATCTGGGAGTATCATCGTCGTGGGGTGTCAATATTGCCAAGCTGCCCTCCACACTCATTGTGATGTAGAGCCTTGTGCTTTCTTGCAGACTGATCCTCAGCTTTCACCTGTGCTGTGAGCCAGATTTGACGCCACTGGCGTGGGGAGCTCTGTCATTGATTTCTGTGTCCTTGCTTCTCTGCCCAGCCAAGATTGCCAGACCATACTGAGGTGGCCTCGTGACCACTTCTGGGGCTGCTCTATGAAACGCCCCATTGGGAACTCCCATTTCAGCAGGTGCTGGCTGGATCCTGGTCTGAGTTCTCACGGTTCTGTCTCCATCTCCCTTCTGCTCCTTCCTCTGCTGCTTCTCTCCACTGTCTTAAGTGAATGAAGTGAGAGAGAGCTGTTTCCTCCACAGATGGAAGAGCACGGGCTCCTGGCAGAACAAATAGCTGTACCTGTGCCCCAGCTGAGCCACTGCTGCCACAGAGCAGTAATGGCTGCCTGGTGGCCGCAGAAGCAGAAGCACCATGAGTGCACCTGGGCAGCTGGGAACCCAAGGAAGCCTTCTACTGAGTGTCAGCTCTCTGAGATGTACAAGGAATCCCTGATCCTTCTGCTCCAAGACAGCCCATGCCCTGATCAGTCTGCCTGGGGAAGAAGTGACAGTTACAGGTTCCTCAGAATTGGGGAAATTTGTACTTCACATGATCTGCTGGGAGAAGGGAACACCCTGATCACTCTTAACCCCACTAAGCAGCAGACACTCAAGCTCTGGGTTTGCATTGTCCATCCAGATTAACCCAGAGTCCCAACAAAGTGCTGGTATCCTCTTTAACCACTCCTGGTGTGGGTCTTCTGATGTGGGAGACCTCATGTCAGCGATCAGAGCTTCAAGCTCCCCTCCTGCCCACCACCCATCCTGCCTGTTACTGCTTTGCCTGGCCTTTCCACTGCCACCTCTGTTGCCAGAGGTGAAATCCATTTCTTTGAAGAGCGTACAGCATGGGGTCCCTGTGTCACTTAACTCCTCCTTAATCCCCATGTGCAGGGGTGGCACTCCCTGAGCCACACAAGTCTTTGCCCTGGTCCTCTGCACTGAGTAGTCTTGTTTTTTCTGTCCCATCCCATTCTGTCCCATTTGTTGGACGTCAACAAACGAAACAGCTTCCTGGGTGCCTATGATTTAACACAGTGAGAGAATATAAACAGTGACACAGGCACCTAGTTAATGACTCACATCCCTTCCTCACGACACACTGTTCCCTAATTCACAGCTGTTTCAAACAGCAGAGAAAGAAAGCATGGTCACACTGGAGCTGCTGTGTTCTTCCATGAAGGTGGAGTTGAAAAAGTTACATTTAGAAAACCATTGTTCCAATTTTTATGCTAGGTGTTTTTGTTTTCAGAGCTGTTTAAAGATGGTGAAAACTTCAAACCATTCTCCGGTATTTTTTATCAGAAAAATACTTGCTTTTTAAAAAATCAAGCAGAGTGGATTTTCTTAGTGGAAATTAATTTTTCATCAAAAGAATTCTTTTCATGTGGAATTAAAAAAAAAACCAAGACAATACCCTCAGCTAAAAACTTTGTAAAAAATTTTGGTAGAGAAAAAGAATATTTGAAAGGTACCCTAGGAAATTGGGCAAGAATGTATCCACTGAAAATTCAGTAAAAGAAAACCAGTTTTGATTCATGCTCCTGTACAGTAAAATAATTTTCCTAATTTTTTTTTTAGTTCTGCATGAGAAATGTAAAGAAGATAGATTAAATCTACTGGAAAGGTGAAATTGGAAGTTGAAAAGAACTTTTATGTAATTTTGCTCTTCTCTTTGTGGACAGCAAAGCGTTTTTCCTCCTCCCACCATGCATCTTCCTACAGCATGCTTTGTCCTGGCCAGGACAGTTTTTCACAGAGGTAATTATGGACATTAGAAAAAAATGAAAATCTTTATGAGTGTTACCAATTTCACTTTGGCTAAAAAAAATAAGATAAAGGGAACTGAGACACTCTACAGCATTAACACTACTCCAGGAAGGTGAAAACATTTAAGTTGGTTTTATTTTGGTTAATTTAAATTAATCTCTGTCTCTGAAATTTTTAATTTCCTATGCCTACTGAAGACTGCCTGCCAAGACCACCTGTGTGTCCATCCCTCAATATTTTAGTGAGGGCGTTATCCCTGCAAAGGGACTCTAAGCTTAAAAGAACTTTTAAATGGGAAAGACTGCAATGATCAGTACGTTTCTGGCAGTTTTTTTTTTTTTTTTCTCACTCAAATCTGTGTGGGTGGTTGGAAAACCTTTTTCAAAGAACTGAGAGCAGAATGAATTGTTAGAATACAAGTGCAATGCAGTGCGGTTTCACCAGAGAAATCCCAGCTCCCCTGTATGATGCAGCACACAGCTGTGCCCCACGGATGCAAGCAGGTTTCTGGCTGTCCTATTTCCCCTCCTCATCATTGTTTGGGATTTTTTGTCTGGCCGCCCTCCTCTAAAGCTGCCTCCCCTGGGACGGGGGCTCCTCGCTGCCTGTGCGAGGTGACCCGTCCTGCTGCTGGCCCTTGCTCTGCAGCCCCACAACGTCCTCCCACGCAGCCACACACCTGCTGCCCTCAGCCAGCACTGCTGCTAAAGGGAAGCTATGGCAGGAATGGCTAGCCAAATATAAGAAAAGGTGCCCAAAATTCCAAAAAGCAATCGAAACATCACCTTAGTCATAAGGATGTGCTCCTCTGCTGCTTCACTTAGGGGAAGTTATACAAGTAACCATGTTACCATAAGTGTGTCGCTCTGGTGAGCAGGAGTGACTTGCATGGGAGGGTTTGCAAGAACCAAACCTCGGGTTTGGCCCCAGTTATGCTGGTTTAACTCCAGGGTAATACTATGTCAGGACATAATTTGGTTTGTTTTCAATTAACAATGGATGTAAAATATTTCTGCTGCTCTAAATTCAAGGGACTGTCATGTACATAAACAGGGCCATTCTCATCTCAATAATTATTTTGTTCTGGAACTATGTCTTAGTGAGTTACTTGCCTCTCTGTCCTCATTGTAGTGACAATCAGTCCTGTTCCATGTGGCAGAAGTTTACCTGTTTCTGATGTGAAAGGTGAGTCCCTGCAGATCCCATTATGGAAAGGTTCTTGTAGTCCATGTCCTCTGAAGCTGCTGACAAGCCCTACCTGTGACACCCACACCAGACTCACCACACAGATCTGAACCTCCTTTGTGCTGCAGTGCACTTCAGATTGGCCCCCCTAGTTTGGCCTGATCCAGAGATGGACTTAGGCTCCGCAGTGTGGAGTTAATATCACAGCTTTCATACCAGAAATATCTTCTTGAAAAGCATTTGTTAAACGTCATCAGACAGACATTAAGTTAAATGAGGAAGCATGGGAAATCTCACAAGGGTTCCTGTTTTCAGACTTCCAGATCTGCCTGAGGATCCTCTTGGAGGATATGGATCCAAATAACATTGGTATAATAATAACAGCAACAGAAATAACAGTCTTGTATGATGCCTACTTTTCAGCAGCGTACTCAGGAAATCACACTGTAGTGCAGATTCTTGAGCAGCTTTTGCAGGAAGTGAAGCTTTACAGGGTGTCATTTTAGTACTCTTGCTCTTCCATACCACTTCCTCACCCATTAGCTGAGATTTATTTTGTAGATAGGTGTTTTGTTTTCTTTTACAGAAGAATTGGATGCCCTCATTTCTTCCTTTCAGTTTTCTGATTTAGTAGCAATCTGGTAAAGCCTCTGATGTTTCCAGGAATGTAGTTTTCCATATTGATATAAAATGGTGACTGTCAACTTTGTACTTAGGTTTCTACACAATGAAAAAATTCCCAGTGGATTAGTCTAAACATCTCCAATAACCAGTAGATAAAAAGTAGATAAATAAGCATAAGGAAGAGAATTTATTTTGACACGGCAAAATTTTGGCACCTTTACCCTTGCTCCCTGATCCCTTACACCGAGCACCGACTTCAGTAGGCTCCTGGGACAAGGTGCTATTCAGGAGGGCAAACTGAAAGCCCTGAGTAGTTAAAATCCAAAAAGGTGCATTGTGCTAGTAGTCCTTTCATAACCCCTGCCTCTTTACTGATAGCCATTTCTCCTTATTGAACCCTTTCTACTCCTTTTCTTCTCTTTTTAAGGCTCCTCTGCACGAGTGCTGTGCCTCTTGTTTTTCTTTGCCTGCTTCCTCCCTCTTATTTGTTTAAACCATTCCCTTGTTCATCTGCTCTCATTTTCTTTCTGCCTCTAACCCCCCCATTCAGTGTTATTGTCTGTTGTTTTTTTTCTGTGTGGGTGTGAGCACATTCTCCTGCCTTATCAGCTCTCTGGCCCTTTCTCTACAGCATCTGAGTGGATGCTGGAATGATCTTTAGCCAGAATCTCCCTAGGGGTCTCAGTCTCAGGCTCCAGAGCTTCTGAAATGAGATGGAAAAAGAGAGACACCCTGGCAGCAGCTTGTCCCTAATGGCCAGATGGCCAGCACTCACATTAATACAATATCAGGCATTGCTGTACTTCTGCCTTGGAAACTGCTTGACTGTGCTGGCATCTTCTCACACTCCTCTGACAGCCATGCCAGTCCCAGCACCCTCTTGGGAAAAGAAATGGAAATGACCACATAAATACTTTGAATTTGAGTCACTGTGCAACAAGAATAATATAACATTTTCATGCGTGAATGTTTATGTTATCCCCTCCCCCTGCGTGCTGCCCCCTCTGTTCCCCTCCACTTCCATTATACATTGTCCTTTCCTGTATGTTTTGCTGATATTGAATTCGGCTCCCTTGCAGCCTGGGACTGATGTTTTTGAATTTACCCTAGCTTTCATGTGTACATCCTTTCACACTGGGCTTTGTCGGGTGGGAGACCAGAAAGCAATTGCACATGTCAGGACTGGAAGCAGCCAACTATCTACAAAGGAACAATTGGTTGTTAATGTTTGGCTATGGTTAGATGGAGAAACAAGCAGGTAGTGCCTTCCCTCCCCCCCCCTTTTTTTTTTCATGACCTTGTAATACTGTGGGAGCTTTGCTTTGTGTTGTGCCATTCCCAGAAAAATACGGATGTGAAACAGAACGTGTTGTGCCTGATGGCGGTATCAGAGGAGGCAGAGGTGGAGAAAAGCTGTCGAGTGCATCTTGCACTCAGAACTGCTCTTCTTTCTCTCACCAGGAGTGCATTATTCATCCCTCCTCTGCTGCCAGAGCTGCCCCTCTGGGTCCAGCTTCCCCAAAACTGTGCAGATCACAGTGCAGCATAAGCAAGGCCAGACTGTTGGGCTCTGCCTTCTGGCCTCCAACAGGGTACGGTGCCGTTCAGCTTTGGCTGCTGTGAGCTCTGACTCAGCCCACTGTAGAGAAAGGTGTTCTTGGTGTCACTTCAATGTTCTTGCTGAGGTTGCTCACCTCATATGTCACCTCACACACACACTCATCTACGAGCAGCAAGCTCCAGCCCCTGTGCCAAAGGAGGAGAGTTACCTGCCTGCATGGGAACATCGTCTCCTTCCATGGATCCCAGAGGTCCGTCTGTTGGGATGGGTAGGCAGCCTGAGCGTCTAGGAGCACCTGGCACCTCAGTGCAACGTCAAACCATAAGTGACTGAGCAGGGAGGAAAAATGTGAGGCACGTTTTTATTCTTTCAGAGGACTGTGTGTGGAATCCCTCACTCCTGCTGGTAAAGGATAGCTTGCCAGCCCACTCCTGCTGGGACAGCTCAGGTGGACATTCCCTTGCTGGTATGAGTAGAGGAACCACCCAGTGCTGTGTGTGCAGCTTTGTTTACTTATTAACCTCGGCTTGTCTCTTGCTTGTCTGTCTCCCTTCCAGCTTTCTAACCTTTCCTGGTTTTCTTTCACTTGAGTGGAAAGAGGAGGGAGACTTAATCCTATATGGCTTCCTCTTTTTTTTTCTGGTAGGATAACCCTTGCTTGTTTAGGCTCTGACCCTGTTTCCATTGAAGTAAATCCCAAAACTCTTATCAAGTTCAATGAAAAGAAGAGTAGGCTCTTAGACCATTACTATTATTAATTACACTACGATGCTGCTGATTTCTACTGCTATGACTACTATGTCTACTACAATTATTACTATTGCCAGTATTGCTAGTATCGCTATTGCAACTAATAATATGATTTATTACTCGTTTCTTTTCTCTTTGGAGCACTTTATAGAGTTGGGAGCAACATACGCAGCTTAAAGGACTTCCAATTTCTGGCTGAAAAGACAGAAATTTTTTTGGTGGGAACCTTTAGCCAGGAAATTACCTCTTATGCTAAAAGAGGCAACAGCATTTCGTTGAGTTTACATCTAGGAAGTGAACAATGGCTGGAGTTAAAAAAGAAGGAGACTGAAACAAATAGGGCTTGGCAGATCTGGCCCAGCTTTGTGTGAGCCGTTTACGCGCCTCTCAAGCAGCTCGGACGTTGCAGGTCTAGCCAGACAGTGCTACCTTTAGACTTAGAGATAAAATGAGAGAGGAGAGCAGGTGGCCTGGTCCTTTATGCACAGAGGGTTAGTAAATATTTGTCAGCAAACAGGGTCGGCATTAGTGCACCAGTCTGAGTGGGGCTTCATTAAACACGGCTTCTGCTTTAGATCGTTAGTTCATTTTGCTCACGTGCCCGCGGGTCAGCGTGGGCTGGGGGGACACAGAGGGATGAAGGGGACACCAGGAGGCGAG
Organism: Merops nubicus; assembly: GCF_000691845.1. Taxonomy (NCBI): domain Eukaryota; kingdom Metazoa; phylum Chordata; class Aves; order Coraciiformes; family Meropidae; genus Merops; species Merops nubicus. The sequence goes on along the minus strand of NW_008584416.1, from coordinate 73,269 downwards.
GGACGCGTGCGGGGATGCCCCGTGTGCGACAGCCAGCCGGAAGGGTGCCCTCCGTGCACCCAGCCCACGTGTCCCCTCTCCTCCCTCTTCCTCTCACCCGAGCCGCAACGCATTTTGCACAGGACATTTCCTCTGGGATTAAATAATGCCTGGCTTGGGTTAATAACACTTGGCTGTGCTTCATGTCAGCAGCTCCACCTAGCTGGTCATTAATCCATGGCCCCAGGGGAAGTCCTGTACTTCAATTATTGTTGGATTAATGAGATTAGATCTAGTCTGTACCACTCAACAGTTAATTTCCTTGTTTGAAGGTTTAAAATTGTGTGAGTGATGGGGAAAAATTTTATGCTCTTTATATAAAAATTTCTCATCTCCTTTACGTAAACTGTGTCATGGGGCTTCGTTCGATTGAGGCAGCACTCCCGAAGAGGCAGCAGGTACTGAGGGAATCAGTAAGTGCAGAAGGGTTAAGGTCTGTGTTAGGAACAGAAATTGCACTAACCATGGCTGTCACATTAGAATTAGTGCAATGGACTGACAGCAAGTTCCACTTATACACCAATCAATATTAATGGCAATGGAGAAAGAAGCTTCTGGCCTGAGCAGTGTGTGAAATAGTTCTCGTGCATTTTTATTAGGACATAAGTGCGTAGTATGGGATCCTCTTCTGCTGATCTAATCAGGTTATATTATCCAAGGCATTAAATATATAGGTAATAAAAGTGTATACTGCTATATCATTAACTTGAGCAGCTAATATACAATTTAATTTTCCGCTATCGTGGGAGATAATCTTGATTCACCAGTTATCATCTTAATCTTGATTCATCTGTTATCATTTCTACCTCTGGACTGCTGAGCTTGTATGTCTTTTGTTTATGTCTTTTCTCCAGGTATGAGACAGGTTTTGTCTTAATCTCTAGTGCTAACATATGTGCACCTTTGCATATGTGTATCCTGAAACCGCTTGGATCACTCTTCTCTCCATGCTGGCCTCTGCCTTCACGTGTCACACCCGACAATTAAGAGTGGCACAGCTGCCCACCTTTCCCTTCTCTGTGCTACTGCACACTGACAAAGGTGCTGCTGTTCTCCTTCCTGGACCCCAGACTTGCCCTGCTGTCCTCTGGGCTCGGCTGCTGGTGGGCATGGGCAGGAGGTGCTCCCTGGACTCGAGGTGCTGTGCAACACCACACATTGACCCCTGGCTTTCCTGAGAAAAAGGAGGGAAGCTCACTGATTTCCTTACACTTCTGGTGTGTTTTCAGGAAAAAATGAAGTATCTGTGAGTGTTTTGTGAGAAGAAATAAAATATGGACCTAATTTTTTTTTTTTTTTTTTTTTTAAAAAGTCTAACTAAAGACAGACATATCCCCACTACAAATCAAAACTATGAACTGTCCAAAGACTGGGTCATGTTAGGTATGAACTCACAGCAGGATAGGGCTGAGAAATTCAGATTCATGTATGCCTTCGAAAGAGGATGCTAAAACATGGGGCTCCCTTTGGCATTGCCTCTCCTTCTAGCCCTCTAAGCCTTCATCCCTCATGGGGCGGGGAGGGGGGGGGTGGCCACCTCTGAGTGGAGTGATGGAGGTGTTGAGTCTCTGCTCAGCCATTCCCAGCCTCTTCTCCAAGACACTCCCTCCCCAGACCAGTGGGGACACGGAATCAAGTCCCGTGGGACTGGGGAAGGGACCGAGCTGGGTGTCCCACTTTCTAGAGGGATGTGCTGGCCCAAGTACACTGCATCATAAGGCCAGAGGAGCTACTGACACCTGTCATCTGATTTGGTTTAAAGGGATAAGGGAGTGCAGTCCTTGGACACAAAGCACTGAGGCCCTAGACTTCAGAAGGGGAGCTAGGGTGGTAGGTGAGCATGTGGTTTGTACAGTCCTCAGTAGGATGGTCAGGGATTTAAGATACACTCGCATTTTCCCAAATTTCCACTAGCTGCTCGGTAAGGCGGCTATGGCATAAACTTTGGATGCCAGTGGGCAAAAAGTGTGCAAAGTGCCTGGAGCACAGAGATGCTCTGCACTCCCTCCTCCTTTTTCTAGGTGATGCCAAGAGTTCCAGGGCAGTGGAAACCTTGCTGGGGCTGAGATCAAAGAAAGAGAAATGAACAGGCAGAAGGATTGGCCACTGACCCTTGTATCAATATTAAAAACATCAGTTAAAAAATAGCAGCAGGTAGCCTGCCAGCATCATGGGGTCTCAGCAGTGGTCTTATAGAGCCCAGTATCCTCCCTCTGATGCTGCTGCTATTAGGGGCTTGGATTCATTAGAGGAAGCTGTATTAGACTCCTCAAAATAGTTACAAAATAAGTAATTTAGGCAATGTCAGTCAGTGTCTGAATTACACTGAACGCACGCGAGTCTGTATCTCACATACATACATACGTAAAATGATTCTGCCTGCTGTAACCAGATGTCCCCATTATCCATGTAAAGGATAGAGGGCATCGTGAATTTTTCATGCAGAGTGATTTCCATTTAAGTGCTGATCTGGATAACATTGATCTGTAGTTCCCTAGTCGTGCTATTATTTTTGCATAGACATGAACAGTTTTGATTCTTCCAAGGGGAAATATGATTTTTTTCTTCTTCCACATTGGTGTAATGAATGGAACACAGAATAAAAAGAAAGGTTGAATGGAGCAGGAAGACTATGTGTGACCTAGCAAAGAGAAGAGTTTTATAGAGAACTTTCTAAAAAATGCAAAACGTTGACCAGAAGTATCCTTTAGGTAAATGATACATTTGATTATTATAGCCGTAACAATGAGCTTTAGTTACAGGAGTGGTAAATTGAGTATCTCACTGGGGACAAGGCTGCAGATTAGACTTCAACTTGGAAATGATATACATTCAAGTAAGCTGAATTTGATCCCAGCCTGACTGTGTAATTGGGGGTGGGGCGGGGGGTGGGGAGAGCAGAAGAGCAAGAAGAAAAAGAGAGAGAGTTTATAGGGTGTGTGGACTCTATAATGCCTGTGTCTGAATCTGATCCACTTGAGGAACCATCAGGATGATATATGGTAGGGGCCCACCTTGTCCCTTTCATCTTAAAATTCAGAGAAAGAAACTTTGCATCAAAATTTGTCCTCTATGAGAGGTTTATTTTTGTCATAATCCTCCTCAGAGACAGGCAAGGATGGGCAAACATCCGCCAACATGTAGTTCACCTGCACACCCAAACATGTGGCAAACGCCAGGAGAGCTGCTAACACGTGCAGGAAAGTGCCAGGATGTGATGACAGAGAAGTTCTTTACTGTCTTGTGTGGAAGGTGGGTTGAGGGGAGCAAAAACCAATCAGTCAGTTTTCCCAAGGCATTTTTTCTGGGTAGCGATGACAAATACCCATCTCACTTTATGACTGTGGCCCATATCCTGTGCAATGAGATGCTGCTGAGCAAGGGAGAACACCATCTACAAGAAGTGTCCCACATCCTCGGCCTCTCTTGGATGTTAGTCACTGTTCTTGGCACCGTTTGCCCTGTGTCCGAGCTGAGCGCTCTCCTGAGCATACGGTGCAAGGCCCTGCCTGCTTTCTTGCCGCAGCAGGTCCACAGCCAGGAGGTGGATCCAAGCAGGATTCCAGCCTGTAGCATCCGCCCACAGAGAAAAGGGTGCAGTGTGTTTAGTCTCCCACTCTTTTGTACAAACATTCCCTGAAATCGGCGGATTTGCTCACTTCCACGAATTTTTCACTTTTGTTTCCTGTGCTGAGGATGTTGTTTCAACAGACCCCTGGGTACCAGGTAGTGAGAGGGCCGAGGCAGTAAGACACGACTCTCACTTCCCCTGCCCCCGTTTCTTTTTTGGAAGCCACCAAGTTTTACACAATCTGTTCAACTCATCTCCAGAGGTAAAAGACAGAAACAGTTGCCAGTTATGTGGGGCTCAGTGATCAGCGGTATCAATGCAGTCCCTTCATTTGCCTCCTGGCTCTGGCTTCCTGATCGGTATGGCCGTTAGCAGAGACAATGCCAGCAGAGCAGATGCAGAACTACAAACCATAGGAAAAGAGAAAAGTCTGTTTATTGCAGCCAGCTCTGAAGGGGGTGTGGGGGGGGAAATGACCCAAACGCCATCCAATTAAATTTTCTAATTAAACTGAGGACACACACATTCTCTCCCTCTCGCAGTCCCTTTCTGCACACACGCACGCGCTCATGCACACGCGCACCCCGGTGCTTTCGGGGCAGGGGTCCTGTCGTGGAGCTCATCCTCCCAGTTCCTAGCGGGGCACATTGTAACAAAGAGAGAGGAGCTTGGTCAGACTGAAGAAATGATAATGACATCTTTTTATTTAATGGAGAAACTTTGCTGCTTCAGCAACAGCGTTTAAGGGAGGAACAACTGATAGAAAAATGTAGAAGCAGCAGTGAGGAGAAGAGGAAGCAATGTGAAATAGGTCAACCACCCACATTTTATTTGCATAATCATAGAATTAAACAAGCTCTCTGGAAGACATAAACATTCCCTATGCTGACATCATTTTTTGTGACTTCTCCAGTGCTGACTAGAAATGTGTGTGGCTGGAGAAGTCCTGACGTGACTAGCTGGAAGTCCTTGGTCATGTTGCTGACCCTCACTGCTCCTCGCTTTGGCCCTGCCATTGGGAGGGGAAGGGTGGGCTGACACACTGCTAGAGCCAGCCTCTGCTTATACCAGAAGAGTCTTCAGGGTAACTTTATTTGAACAGGGCTCATAGATGTCTAGGTCTCACTAGTTGAGAAACTCCTCTTCCTCCTGAGCATCTCTTTCAAAACAGAAAAATAGTGGATCGTGCTCCTTAATCAAGGGAAATATGAAAGGCCAGAGAATTTAGAAAAAGAGGAGCTGTAATGATATACTTGACAGTAAATATATCCAAGCTAAGCACGAATTCCTCTGGTTGTTCAACTGTGCTTTGAAGCTGGCAAAAAATTGGCTTGAATTGAGCCTAGAAGAAAATCATAGCCGAAACACAGTATATGATCTCAGACATCATTTGCCAGCCTGAGCAACAAGCATCTGTCAATCAGTGTCTTGCAACTTACCACCATAAACATACGGCATGCTGCTCAGAACAGGAACTTGAATTTTTCAGGGTGATAGTGAGACACCAAGGATAAATGAAAATCCAAATTAAAGTACATCCAGCATGCTGCTGAGAACAAAAAGAGGCTGGGGCAAGGGCACTGCAAACAGTTCATGGTAACACCCAAAGCTACAATTAAGGTAATCCCCTGGTCACCCCCACCTCTTTCCTGTGGGAGGTGCTTGGGCTTCACGTGGTCCCATCCCTGAGGGTGAGCCAGGAGACACCAAGGGTGGTGTCTGCAGCACCGGCCTGAAGCCTGGTGGGATGTTTTCACTACAGTTGGTGTTGCTGGTGCAGTGGAAAGGATGATCTAATGTTTACAGAAGGTTTGGGCTGGGATGAAGGTTAACTGGCAGGAGTTCACACAAGATGAAATAGGGAATGATAGGTTGCAGATAACAACTGGAGGAGTTGGATACAATTTTATCACTCCCACCAATTATGGTGTATAGGAAGCTATTATTTATGAATCAGGTTGGAAAGATGTTGCTGGGTATCAGGCTGCCTCTTGAACTTCCAGATAGCCTCTATGCTGAATAACCCACTTGGGTTTGGTAATGGTGCTTGTATTTTCACCCGGGGCTTTGTCACCTTCAGATGGGACAAGCTGGGCTGGTGGCTAGGCACGGCAGTCTCCCAGGTGGAAAGGCTGGTCCAGGGTGGTGAGCCTCTGGCTCTGTGATTTGCTTTCCTGCCTCAGTCATTCCTTCTTGCAGACTCTGCAGGAGGGCCTGGGGTTCAGTATTGGCACAGCCTGGTAAAATGCTGAGCCCAGTCTGAGCATGTGTTTTTCTGGGTAGCTGTCCCAAATGAGTTAATGTGGTTTTGCAGACTTTTGGTTTCGTTCTAGTGAACAGAGAGCTTGAGGTCAACAGTTCGCATTTTAGTAATTTCTAAATCGAAATAGATGAAACCCCAAGCTTTCAAGTTGTGGGCAGCTCTATGTACAGAATTGATACAATAAAAAAAAGTAAAATTAAGCAATCATCACCAGCAAGCCCTCATTAACATGACTGCACATTGGTCACCAGAATTGAAACTGATATAAACTCAGTGTCCACTCAGTGTATAACGTGTTTTCCGCAGACATTCCCCTGTTCAGTCTTTCCAGCTGCCCTTCACATAGTCTTTTCCCCGAGCATCTGTTCAGGGGAAGCTGCAAATTATGCCTCTTGTCTGTGCTCACAGCATCACCCAGCCACTAAGTATGAAAAATTTTCAAGTGCTGAAGACACATTAGAGGAGGTCTCTCACATCAGACACATCGGTTTGTTGGGACAATTGTCCTGCCTCTCAGGATGTAGTCCTGCAAAGGCTGCTGAGAACCTACCTATCTGGTAAATCTCTGCATACTTTTGTAGCCCCTAAGACACTAATTTTCTGACAAAATTCTACCATATTAGCCTGTGAGAGATGGTTTCAGATTAGAAAAGTAGTTTTTGCTGACTGGCACTAGTGTAAAGAAGCAGATCAGAAGAGAAACTAACAGTTGACCCAGTTTTCAAACCAGAACCAATGTTAAGTGCCAAATCACTGTGTCTGAATATTCAAATGAGTTCACAGGTCTCTAAGTAGTTTTCTTACTAACTTAAAAGACACTTGAGGTATGTACTGTGTGGCCAGGGTGCTGAGATTCATTCTCTGCGTTTGAAAATGGAGCACTTTATACCAGGAGTGCAGAAGCAGAAAGGAGTGCTGGTTGGCATTTACTCCCATCTCAGAGCATCACTCGAAGGAACTCAGCAGTTTCCCTGGGGCAGAGCCTGAAGCAGAAAGCCAGGGCTCTTGTTTTGCGGAGGAGAAAAGGGTCTCATTTTAGGGGAGAGAAAAGGCCTAGGAGATGGGGACAGGGCTGCATAAAAGGGGAGCAGGAGAGATCAGGTTGGGTTTGGATGGTATGACCATCTTGCCCAGGGAGAAAGCAGAGGCAGTGCTGGCTGAGTTTAATGGAAGAAATGTTTAACATTTCTCTTGGTATTTGAATGGACTGTGGTTTAATGTCCAAGTCAAGGAGACCAAGCTGTCTCCAGCACCCTGAAAATCTGCTCCTCATACTCCCGACTCTTCTGACCAGACCCAAGCAAATAGGATCTGTGCCACTGACACCTGTGTGGACACATTGTACCTGCACCACAGTTAAGGGAGCTATTGTCTGAACAGATGATTCTTTTTCTTACTTATCTAAATATTAACGACTTATATCTACTTAGGGTAACCAAATGCCTGTTGTGAGCTGAGCTTATCCATGGTCTACCCGGTCCTGTAAAGAGCCTCTGGCTTTTCCTTTTTCTTCATTCTTTTAGACAAAGAGGACAATACATAATTATTTTGTTTAACTTAGCTCTCTTCTGATTCACACTGATGGTGGGAGCCCTGGATGTTTCTCTTTGGTGGTCCACCTCATGATAGCTGTACCCAGAAAGGGGAACTGGTGTTCTGTGCCAAGGAAGTGCATGTGTTGGTCTCACCTTTCTAGAGGAGTCTGAAGTTATTTATATTTGAGATGTTACAGGTGTCTCTGTGGTGAGATATGGCTCGTTCTATGTGAATAGTACCACACAGATGACTAGATGGACAGACAGAAAGATATACAGAAGGATAATCTGTGGCCAGATTATAAAAAATTGCTGATGCCCATTATTCTCAGAAAAATAATTTTGTGTTATTAAAAGGTGAAACAGTTTGATATTGCAAGTACCTTCTTTAGGAGCAAAAGTTATACAGCATGTAGTAGGGTCTGATCCTGTGCAAGTTTTTCTTTACTCAATCTTAACTTTTTTTTTGCTACTATGAGGTTATATATTTGTTATACTTGAACAGATCAAAAGTAGTAACACATATGTAGTTTCTGTGAAAAACCTAGCACCGTCAATTTTCAGAAGAAGACAAATACATCCTGGTGCACCTCATTCTTTTTCAAGTCAATACGAAAAGAAATTTTATTTACAAAGAAGAATTTTACATCAGAGTTCTCTGTGGAAAGCAGAAGGTGCTGTTATGCTCTTCACTCCTGCTTTCTCCTTGGCCAAGAGGTACACTGGACAGATGAGGTCTGGCGCTAGACCCTGCCTTGCTGTTTTTAATTCAGAGTGGGAAAGGTCCAAGTACCACATACTAGAAAATATTTCTTTTACCTGTTTCCAGCACAAGATGCGTAATAAACCAAACTTCCCAGCCACAAACTACTCAGCAAATATGCAAACATCTCACACTGCCAAGTCTCACAGAAACCCCAAATGTGTAGTTATGTCTCCAGGCAGCAGCACCCCAGGAGCAGATGAGGGAGCCACGTCTGCCTGGCAGTGTGACCCAGGCTGGGTCACCAGCACTGATCCAGCACTGATAATGCTGGCTAGGGCCATGATTACCTTTTGCAGGGAAGGTGGACCTGCTTTCCAACCGTGGGCACCAAGTTAACTCGGCACCAGGTATGAAGATGGGTGATGGATGTGGTGGGGATGGTAGGCTCCCTCTCTAGAAGAGTTCAGAGTGTTCTTATGGCACACATCTCTAGGACTGACTCTGTAGGACACCAAGTTTTCATCACACTGCTGTGTCTTTCTCTGTAACAACATCATAACAAAAATACAAGGCAGTGATCCTTCTGCCAGGTGGAAACTTCATGTGATGGGATATAAACACACATGCAAACAGACTGTAGCTTCATGTCCTCTGGCACTTTCCTAAATTCAGTCAAGGACTCAAGTACAGAAAGTCTGCCTTCTAGGTTCTAGCTTTATTGGGTGCAGAACTGAGAGAGTATGTTGGACTATTTAAATTTTTTTTTTCAATGTTTAAAACCCTCAAGCCACATTAGATAGGATCTTGAAAGGTTCTGATGGGAAATGAGGTGTTGACTTTCCACCTCTAGCTCCTTTGAAAGCTCCTACCTAGATTCATTTAGGTATTGCAATATCTAATGTGTAAAATTATTAATTAGAAATGTGTCTTTTAGCAGCAAGCTCAGGAGCCGGGAAGGGGTCAGTCTAAAATTCCAGAGAGGAAAGAACAGCCAAATGGAGAGTAAACCTCCTGGAGCATTTGAGAAGGACCGTGCCTTCAGGAAATACTTAGCCATGCAATAATTTTCTTGTATATTCAAGGGTTACTCATAAACCTTCTGCCCTGCTGCTTTGAGTGAATCTAAAGCTAAGGTGATGAAAAGATAATGCCACTTGGGTTTTTTAATTGATTTTTTTCCAACTGAAATGTCTGTGCTTGCCTTCTATTCTCAGCCAGACTGAGAAGTCTGCTCCTAGTAGGAGGCTGAAGGGAGCTGTAGATACCTGCATGCTTGCTGTTTTGTAGTGGAGCACAGTTCCACTGATGCAGACCAGGCAGGTCTGGAGAAGGAAGCTGGCTGAGCCTCTGCCTATGTTCTTTGATGTCTAATAATGACCGAGAGACTCCAGACAGCAGGATCCTTCTGTATCAGACCTTAAGAGGGACTCTCATGAAGCCTTTCACAAACCTCGTGAGAAAGTGATGTGCAAAATATATCTATTCCTTTGCCAAAATCCATTTAAATTGTCCTGTGGATTCAAAAGTTGTTAAATAAAAAGTTGATGTAAAGACACAAGGAGACAATAACTGAACTAGAAGGTCACTTCAGGTAGGAAACCTGCAGTGCATCATTATGTTTGCTTTTCCTGTAGCCACTAATACTGTACATTCACTTCACAATATGGTGCTGGTGACTGGATATATTTTCTGCGTGACACATGAGCTGCAGAGATGACATCAAGAAAGTATTTGAGAAGCAGAGCATGGATACAAGAAAGGTGAAATATATTTTCACAGAAGGAGTTACTCTCACATGCGTGCCTATGTCCCCAACCACATTGGAGATTGTAAGTGAATAGGAGCTATTCATTTGCTAACCAAAGTTTGATCCATCTATGGCTCCCAATCCACAACTTGGCTCCACCAAGTCCCTGAAACACTGTTTGCATTGTTTACTGCATGTGGTACCAGGGAAAAGCTGGTGTTACTGTTATTTAGCACCAGCACTCTCCAGGCTGCCAAAATCCTTGTGCCAAAAAAGAAAGGTCATTTGAACCTCAGCATCTGACAAAATAAGCTCAAAATGTCTACTGTGGGAACACACTTTTTCTTGGGCTGATCTCGCTCTGCAGTCAGAATGGGTAATGGCAAGATCTTTCCCTCCTGCTGGGTCTGGAGGTGAGTCCTAAAATCCCAATGAATCATTTTGTTTGTTTTGTGATGCAGTTTATTCTTTAACAGACACTCTGTCTTTTGTTAATGACAAAGGCATGTCTTCTTCCATCTCTCTGAATAGCAGTTGCTGCTGCAGGCGGTGTGTGTGTCTGGTGGCTGATGGAGCAGTGGTGGGGTGAGCGCCGTGGTTCCATTGACCCAGCCTGGCGAGCAGAAGACGCTGATTTCAAACCACTGTCTTTTTGGCCAAATGTCTGCATCAGGTTTATACAGCCTGCATTGCTGATGAGAGATTTAAATGCCACATTGTGGGAATCACAGCCCAGAGAATCCTGATCCCTACTTGCTGCGTGCCTGCCTGGCTGAGTGTCTGAGCACTGTTGCTGGGTTAAAATGATTGATCGCGGGAATGAAGGTTAGACTCCTAAATCTGTACGTTTCAGGTGCTGTGTGCCTACAGCTCTGTCATTACTCAGAGCAGACTCTGCCTGTTTAGTGGCACTGGCAAATCAAAGCCTTTGTTAAATAACCACAGGATCACTTAGTGATGGGCAGGGAGATAAACATGCTTTATTTCTGCCTGTGGTCTCAGAAAGCAAGCTGTATTTTGGAGACGGGAGGGAGCCATCTCTTATAGGCATATCCATCTAAAGCAGCCTGTTGCTGAATCTCTGTAAAGCTGGTACTGCTCCAAACTGCAAGCCTGGCAGGAGGTATATGCAAGTGACATAAGTGCCTTTTAGCATTTGCTGTTTCCTGCAGGACCAGGATGGGAGCGTAGCCGGACTGAGGGAGGCACTGGCTGGAGATCTGGCAAGGCCAAAGGGCTACAGGCTCTCTCAGGCATCCATGTTGGACTCGTGCCTAGCCCGAGAACATTTGTTAGCCAGAGGCAGGCCAGGTGAGCTCCATCCATAGGACTTGCTGTCTCCAAGGATGCAAGAAATTAAAATGGGGTAATAAGCAAAGACACTCCTGATGAGAGCTGTGCATCAGGGGAGTAATTTGGGGCAATTCCCAAGGCTAGGAATTATTTCCCAATGAGGAGCAAAGATCTGGTCGGTGGCCAATGCTCCCAAATACCAAGGTTTGGGAAATTTTTCACTCTGCTGAAGGCAAACTTGCTCCTTGTCCAAGGAGAGGTGGCTGGGAAGCACCTCACATCAACCAGCAAGCCTTAAAGTGTCATGTTGCTCCTTTGCTATGAACAAGGAATCCACAATTAAAGCTTCAGTTGGGATGCTCACTGTTTACTAATGTGCATTTGAATAGTTTCTGAACTAGTGTCAGCATATCTCTTTCAAACACTTAGCAGTGTTAAAAGACCCAACAACCCTAATAAGAGAGTAAGGTTATTGGCCTAGTGGTCTAAACATGTTTGTTTTATCTCTGTAGTCTGGGATGTAGATATAATCTACAAATATATATCTAATAGTAATTTCTGATACAAATATAATCTAGCCAAAACTGATAGTGCCTTCCAGTGCTCTGGAACTGATAAACCGAGCAGTTTGCTGTGCAGAAGTGGCCGATATGTGCATTTCATGGTAAAACCAGGGGTTTACTTGGAAGGACTCTGAATAAATTTCCTTTCCTCTGAATCAGACTTGTCTGCTGTATGCACTTTGACTTAGCTGCTCAGCTTTCTTGATATGCAATCTGCAACATTGTGCATGAATTTTAAAGCCTCCTGGGATGTCTGTGCTATATAAAAGTTAATACGATTAATTCAGAACATCACAGCAGTTTTTTTGAAGGTATGAGCAGCTCCTGTTCTTGTCATAGCTGTCTTGGTCTTTATTCATGGATCCAAAAATAACTCCTCCATCCTATCTTTGTGATGCTGGCAGGCTCCCTGCCAGCACTGTCTGCGTACTTCATTTACTTTTTTTGAAAAGTGTTTTCATGATAAACAAATCCCATCAGGGGTAATTGTGTGACCTCAAAGAGGGCATCCCCTGGTGCCAGTGGAGGCAGCCCATTGGCAGAGGTCTGCCTTCAGCCTAGCGCAGCATACTGCACGGGTGCTGCACTCCCTCAGTACTGTGGCTGTTTTCTTGGACATACCACTACAAAGAGTGATGGGGCTGTTCTTTTCTGAAGGAGGAGTTGGGGGAAGCCCTTGTTCATGTCCAGCAATATGCCCTGGAAATCATTGTTCAGTGTGTCATAGCTGCTGAGAAACTTTGACTCTCCCCAGGGAAACTGGCCTCTGCTGTTGCTGTGGGACTCCCCAGCTGTCCTGGCAGGGAAGTACGGTAGCACCTTCACGTACCTGCATTAACCTTCATGTGAAGAGTGAAGCTCATGTTGCCAGCCATGATGACTGCATTCTTCTGGTCTCTAACTCTGGGGTGGATCAGTATTATTTACCTTGATCTTGCAGTTTGGGCAGGGCTAACATAGCAATTGTTCAATATTCGAGTCAGAAATTTCTGTCAGTCAGAGACAATTACAGATGTCCTTAGCTTCCCATTCAAGGATTAACCAGGAAACTCAGGAACCTTCTTCAGTAAGCTGATAGAGTAAGTGCCAGTCCAGCACTACTGACCAAAGCATTGGTGCTGTAGCAACTTATTTACAATACAGCAGAGCTCAGTATGGACACATTTTTGGTGACCTCAAGGGTCATTTTGCATGCAGATAATGCATTAAAAATGGTGCCTTGCTTTGATATGGAACAAAACAATAAATCATTCTGGTGTAAGTAGCAACATTGTGATTGTGATTTCAAGAAGACACCTCCTTACATGAGGTGTCTTCTTGAAAAACAGCTGAACATAAAGTTAGAGGAAGCTTGCATCATGGAATGTAGGAAACAGCTTTCACAGATGACTGCAGTGACCGGAACTTTAAAAGCAAAGAATGAGTTAGAAGAAAATCTTGTTCTGAGTGCCTGGCTATTCTCTGTACAACAAAGATGCTTGCAGTGAACAAGGACAGAGAAGAAAAGAGCAAATAAGATGGTGCTCTCTGCATTTCAGGAAACACTTTGCAAATATGTCTGATCCACTGAGGGCTTGTGTGCTTAAGCTTTGCCTTCCCTTCCAGGGGGAATGCAGTAACGCTGGTAAGGAAACATATCTGCAGCTTACAAACAACCAGGAATGCCCAAGGCTGCCAGCGGAAAGGCTTCTAGGCTTCTGTGGCAAAGCCTAGTTTGCAACCATGAGTGCCTGTTCATAATTGTCAAAGCCTGGTGCAGCAGTTTCCCTGTCTATTGGAGTACGCGTGTTGTGCTCAGATTTGGCTTGGAGCCCAGAGCAGTCTGGGCTTTGTTTTCCTTTTGCATGAACATGCAGAAGATTTTCCAGTAGGATGGGTGGCTTAGCAGTTAATGCACTAGCCTTTTAAAGTTGGGAATGTGGTCTGGGTTCAGCCTGAGGTCTCAAGTGAAGTGATATTACAGGTCTAGGCAATTCAGTTGTTTTTTTTTTTTTGTACAATAGTGTGCTGTAAATTTTTTTCTTATTTGCCCCACACAGGTTTAGTGTATTTAGAGTACAATGCTAGCAAGTGCATGGTGGTGTATCAGCCCTAGCTACCTCCTGAGAACATGATGGGCCTGCCACTGGCCTGCCATTCCCAGTTCTGGTGGAAAGAAGTGATGCCTATTATGTCTGCTGAATAGCCATAGTTTATTGGCTTAAATGTTTCCTCAATAAGGAAGGTTCCCATTGGCTTGCTGGGAGTTTTGCTGTTAGCCACAGTAGAAATAAGACCACAGTCCACTATTTCACATGAGCTGTGAATCCCAAAGCAATCTGAGCATCATCCTTAGGTCTCAAGGCTGTAACTGAAATTACTGTGGCCAGGGTTTCACTAAGTGAAAATCCGGCTAGGCAGGGGCTATTCTTACTTACTGCCTTTGTACAACAGATAGCCCACTGGCTTTCTGGTCTACTGTTAGAAGCATGACCAGTAACACTAACATTTTGATAAAATTGAATAATTGGATTTTTCATTATGCCATTATTTTTCCAATAAATTGCTAATACATTGTATGTAACATATGTGCAAAGGTCTTACCAATTTCTGTGTCTTTTCCTTTTGATCTAGGCTTTCAGAAGAAGGAGCCATTCAAAGAAAAATATCCTTATGAAGCATGAGTGCCTTTTTGTGCCCAGCAGATAAAGTGAAAACTGAGCAGTGCCATATAAGCGTTGTCAGGTGCAGTCCTGCAAACAGCAATGCTCTTCTGTAGTGCTTTTTTACTTCATTTCCCCTCCGTGGTCAGGACTAGTGTCACTATGTGAGGCGCTGACACAGTGCTCCCAACCCATCATGGCTTTGCTGAGTCAGGAGAAATAGAAGACAAAATAAAGCAGGATAGTCTTTTAAGTTTGTTGGATTTTTTTAGGTTGTTGAGTTCACATAATACCTGAGTTGGCACTTCCACCCCATGTCTGCCCTTCTGTGGTAGTTCATACTCGTATTTGTACTCTGTTAGACGTTCTTTGTGTGCCAAACTCCAAATCTCTTGGATCTTAAACTTTTTCGTCTAAGCTTGGCTTCCTCTTTTATTGTTTGGGTTCGTTAACTGCCTGCTGTCGTCCTTCTCAAGTCCCAATAACCATTTTTCATCCCCCTTGTTCTTTTTCCACAGGAAAGCCAGGAAGAAAGGCGATTTCAGCAAGGCCTCCCTTCTTGTCGGGTTTTGTGCACAGACTTTAATCATTGCCTTGCCTGGAAAAGGGAAAAAGCTTTTCTTAGAATGTCCTACCACAGTGTGCAAGGACTTCCCCCTTCTCCTTTCCTACTCATTAAAGCACAATTGTTGACTGCTCTGGCGTCCCTGTGGGTAAAGCTTGTTTGTAATGTCAGTTACCGTGGGTTTATGAGTTAAGAGCTGTTGCCGGTCCTCTGGAAAAAGGAATCCTTCATTTAGCTGTCACTGGCATGCACTGCAGTTCATTCGGCCAAGAGGAAATGGGGATTAAAGGCCTGATCCTGCTCCCGGTGGAGGCAGCGACATAGCTCCTGATGAGAACAATGGGGGCAGACCCCAGCCTCAGAGGAGAGGGTGGTCCTAGCTAGGGTGCTCCCCTGCTCCCCCTCTCCCTGAAGCAAATGATGATAATTACTGCAGGAGTGTCTCTTTGGTGCACTTCCTCCAATTGTTCACATGCTCTTATTTTGCTTGGTGCTCAGAAAGGGTCACTTAATTAGTTGGATAGCAAAGTTTGTCTAGAATGACTTAATGGGTTCCTGAAACGCTTGAAAAGATGGGTGATCAACTTGGGGAGAGTCAGAGAGAGTGGCTAAAGAGAGGCTCTTTGCATGTTTTGGCCCGTCCTTGTTGAAGTGGTAACTACGACGGTTGGCAAAGCTGGTGGCATATGGCCACATTTTTGATGAGGTACAAAGAAGCTATGACCTCATTGCCAGCCAGAAACCTATACTGGGATATCCTGAGACAGCATTCATGATCTCTCCTTGAGGAGTTAAGGTGGTTCACCTTGCCATTAACCATGTGTTTTGATAAAAGATCTTTTTTTTTGACAACATGGACAACTAGATCCTGCAGAGCTCTCAGCTCGGGATGCTGCAGAAGGATACCTCAGGTTCCCTAAAGAGAAAGCACCTGACTTGTGGCACAACGCACAGGCTAGCCTGGTTCCCTGTTGCTCTGGGTGTGTATATTTGTTGCAATATTGATCTGTTAGGAGTGTGACAGACTGCTAGTACATGAAAGAGGGAGGTCTTGTCAGCAACCCAAAGCTACTGAGGGCCCAATTGCCTTTTTTTCACCCCAGGTGCCTTCCTTGTCACTCAAATGTGAAGCTTGGAGCTCTAATGGGATGGAAAAAACAAATTTGTTTCAGGTTTTGAACACCCAGCTGTCTTTTTCGCACCACAAAGTGTTGGTGTAATCAAGAATATTATAGCCTGGTGTGCAAAGACTTCCTTGCAAATGCTGCTTCTGCTGCTGGTGAAGCACTGGGTGTTTTTGTTTCTTCTTCTGTCATGAGAATGGTTTTGGAAACATCCTGAATAACAGCTGAGATTTAATTGCTGAGAAACCCAGCAGCTCCACACCACGTCACAAGTTCAAGTAACAACAGTTGGAAAGTGCAAAGATGCTTTCTGCAGCAGAAGATATTCTTACCCTGGGAGACCATATTCCTTAATAATGATTCTCCTTTGCATTTCTTTTCACCTTCCATCTGAACGTCTTAATTTGATGAGCAGGCATGAAACAAACCTGCAGGAATTCTGGAGCTACTGCTTATCTCTTTAGAGAAAGGATGTCAAGGTACATCCTAAGAAAAGCAAATGCTTAAAGTTGTACTGTGGAGCTGTGATTGCAGTAAGCCCTAATGGGAGATGAAACCAAAAGGGAATTCCATGTTTAAGTCTTCTAAGCATTTTGTGTTTGAAATGTGGAACTACCTCTTTCCAGCTTAAGTGGTGTCTTCCAGCTCTTTTGTCCTTAGATAGAAGCATGTTTCTATTGAACTCCTCTTGGAAGAGGAATAGGCTGGTTTTGACTTTTTAACTGACATCAATAATCCTCATTTTTAGGAAGTTGCTGGTGATGCATAGGCTGTATTACAGTCTTAATCAAAATGGAGCATTTCCAAGATCTTCTTGAGAAATTCAGAAATATCCTGATATCAGTTGTTTTTTTTTTTTTAAATTAGCCATGAGTGCCTCTTGAGGACTCAGTTCCTGTGGAGCCCTAAAGTTCAATGGCTTGAGGTTTATGATTTCAGTGTAAGGGTCACCATCATTAAAGACCCTGCAAACAGTGCTTTGCTTTGAGGCAGGGCATACCTCAATACTCATGCACATCTTTAAGGTTTCTCTAGTTGCAGGCAGTAAAACTTCCATTTTTTCACGCTGAAAATGTATTTCAGTGGCACCAGCTTAGTGACCCAAATGGAGATTTGATTTCCACCTGAAAGATCTCTACTTCATTAAAGAAACTTATGAATTTCAGAAAGAAAATGTTAGAAGATTGAAGAAGTATTCACCCCCCACAGGTTTTCACCTGATTGTGTGACTCCCCTGTGTGTAGTGCTCTTGCATATGAGCAAGTAGCAGTGGCACAGCAAATCACCATATGCCACCAGAGCCATGGCAACCTTGGTAGCTGTTTGCCAGGTTGTGATGCACAGCCAGCACTTTCTGAAAGACACCAACCCCAGTCAGTCCAGCCCACTGCCTGCTTCCTCTTGTGCTCCCAGGCAGATGGTGATTTTTCGGGATGCAAGATGAAAAGGTTGATTGGTCTGATCCTAACAAAAGTGTTGATTGACATGGTGAGGTGTGTTCATGTCAATCTATGCTGACTGGGCACGTTCTCTTTTCCACTGGTCCTTGCCAGTAATTTTGCCAGTGGCAGCATGTTGAAAGTAACACAGGCAGGGCAGAAAACCTGTGCTACTCACTGAAAACAAGACAAGACCAGGCTGCAGTTATTTTATATAAGGTTTGCTCCAGAGTGAAACAAGGCTGTATATTTTTAACTAAGCAGGTCATATTTTGATGAGGAGCCATGGGGTCTAGAGTTCAGAGGGCAAGAGCAAAGGATCTCACAGTGCTGTAATCCCTCCTGAGCCAGGGGCTTGCAGGATGACCTTGGGTATGACACGTGATCAGTCTGCTCAGCCTTAGGCAAGAGGCAGTCAGACTGTCCCCTACCAGCCCAAATGTCACAGCGTCCAGCTTTTTAAGTGATGCTTCCCTTCCCCCAGCAGAAATAGCTGTTGATAAGTTATTATGCAACGATCAATACCTGGTTCCTGGTGCATTGCTAATAAGTAATCAACATCATTGTGAGTGCTGTGAATTTTAAAGATTTGCTAGAGGAAAGTTCATTGTTGATAACAATGGGCTGATGTATTAAATGGATGTTGGTTTTGGGTACTCCATTGCCAAATTCTGCAGTTTCGTCTTGGGACTTGCTCTCTTGATGTTTACTATTTGCCCACAGTGATACAGCTGACAAAATGCCTAATTGTGGCACAGAAGCACTCAGTGCACTTCTCCGGACCTACACAGCATCCAGCTCCCACTCCTGAAGGGTGCAGCTCTCCCCTAGATGTCCTGGACACCCAGAGACGTCCAAAATGGCACTGGTCATCTATGTATTTGACTTAAACTAGTGGCTTGATTTTAAGAGATGTGGAAAAATCACAGCACTGGTGAAGCTGGGGTAGAAGATAAATGTGTTTAATCCATTTTCTACATTGGTTATTTGGTTTTACTAGGCTTGTTCACTAGCTGCAGTGAAAAACAGCAGAGGACAGTGGGTCAGTGGAAACCATCTCTGATTGCATGCAAATGGCAGGATTGCTGAAACTGCCAATAGTGGCTGAATCTCCTTCGGAGGAAGAGATAGCTCTAGATGCTGACTGGCACTGTGTTTGAGGGGACCCTTCTTCCTGCATGATGAAATGCACATTTGTTACAAGAGCTAGAAGGAACTTGTAGTAGTAGGTCATGCTGCTTGTCACAGTAGGTTGGCTGATCTCAAAGCTTGCCATGAATAGATGAACAATAGTTAAAATAAGCTGCCCTTATCTACACCAACCTGTTAGTGATAGCCAGAATTTGGTTGCCTAATTTAGCTCCTCATGATTGTGGTAAACAGGATGAGATTTAATCTCAAAAGTTATCCCTTTATAGCACCTTCATATTTTATCTCCTTGTCCTTAATTCCACGATATCTGGACTGTCTTTTTTTCAGTAGAGCTTTTGGCAAATCCGGTCAGCTTTTATGTTGTTTTGTTTGCCACTTTTCTGAAACCTCTGAAATGTTATAACACTAGATAACAATCTTCTCTCTCTTTCCCCTTCCCCCCAAGATTTTTGCATTTCTTATAATTTCTAATCTTAAGGCTAGTAAAGATGTTCTTAGAATAAAAATCATGCATCTGTCAGGATGGACTGATCTGAGTTGACTCACAAACTCTAGGAACTGGCTTGTAATTGAAAGAATGAGTCAAAGTGCTCTTTTTGTGCTAAAAGAGTGGAAGAGTGTGTGCTAAGAGACCTGAATAGTATTTTCATGCTGGTAAAATTTTAGCTGTGTGTCTGGTGATTAGAGGAGGCTGCTGCATTCATGCTGTGTTTGAAGGAGAGTAAATTATCTCTTGTGTCTCTCCTGAAGCATCTCCCCTCCTGCACGGAAGGATGCCACATGTACTTGTGTGTTGTGCAGCGGTGTCCTGTTGTACTCATGAGGTATCAGCATCATCTGCTGAGGCAGGCAGGGCTCTGGGCAGTGGAAGACACAGCACAAGGCAGTTCAGACAGCTAAAGTGCTAGTTTATGAAGTCTTTGGTGCTCAAATAAGTTAAAAATAATTGTTAGATGCGTTTGAGGAAGGAGAGGGAAGTGGGGAGTTTGGTCACAGAAACTTTCACTATCTCTTTGGCAGCAGAAAGCAAATCTATCAGACACTGAACACAATGGGGCCCATCAGGGCAGTGCACAGGCCCTGCCAAAACTAGAGGTCAGGTCCCTCTGCTTAACCAGTCCATCAGGGTGAGATGAGACTGCCAAGTCACCCACCCTTACTCCCCAGCAGAGCCCAGCTGCATCGTGCGGTGGTTTTCATTGTGGCTCTGAGCTCCCACCTCTTCTGCTCTCCACACTTCTGTTGTACTTGCTCACATTTATCTCATGAGGATCAAGATGTACTTGAACTTTAGAAATGAAAACGGAAATTTGAACAGGAAACATGGCAGATTGACATGTTCCTCATTATCACTGCTACATTTGTTAGACATATGTTTTAAAAATCAAAACACTGCAGTATTCAAAGCCCTAGGGGTGGGGGCAAGGAGGGACACCCATCCATGCCCCACCCAATGCATTTATTCTGTGGATGAAACTACAGAGCCAGCCAGAGCTGATGCTGAAAGTACTTAGTTACTGTTTAGAGGTTTCCTAACTGAAATTCCAGCTCCTCCTCAAACATGGGGTGAGCTTACTGTACAGGGAAAACAACACAGACCAGATTATGCCCTCTAGGGAAAAACAAAACAAAACATGAAATTCAGGCTGGCTACAGCTATTGCTTTTGGAGGTAGAGCACTTACTGTATGCTGTCGGCAACATGATAGCCTGCAGTTTAAGATGGTCCCTTGCTGGGCTTCCAGGTATCAGGAAATCAAAGCTGAACTTCCTTTGCCCATTAACATAGCATCCCTACTGAACTTGTGCAGCAGGTGTGTGTTGTCCCACATGCATCATGTTTGCTGGGCAGTAGGACTGACTGGTGTGCACACCTAGAAGCTTTCACCTGTCTTGTGGAAGAAGGGCCCACTGCATGCAGATCAGCAGCTCATGCACTGCGTTTCTGATGTGGGGCACACCAGGTTGTTTTAAGCTTCCCCAATGTTGGTGAGAGAGAGCAATCCCCAAAGAAAGAGTGAAAAGGACCTGATAAACTGCAGGCGTTTCTCATGCTTCCTGGTAAAAAGAAAAGCAAAATGGATGGCTTGTTCCTTAGAGCTTCTCTGGGCTCCCTCTTCAGTAGCACTTCTCCTGAGAGTTGACCTTATCCTACTATCGGAGTGCCCTCAGACAGATCAGTATGGGATGATTTCCCCTTGACATCTTGGCCTCTGTGGACTCTTCTGTCAACTTCAATTTCGACATAAGTCAGAAGAAGGAAGTATCTGAGAGAAGAAATGTAATCCTAACATACCTGCCCCCAAACCTGAATGATGCAACGTCATAACGTCAGGAGAATCTCTGAAGGGGGTCCTCAAACAACAGCAGTGTTGGGGATATAGGACTTCCCAAAACATTTTATTCACCCTAATTAAATCTGTCTGTCTGCATGGCCTTTTTCTGCCATGAATGAAAGTGGGAGAGAAACTGCAAGAAAGGTACATTCATTAACAGTCAGCTAGTTGACTTAGGGTTCATTTTTGTATAATTTTTGAAAAACAGAGTGTTCTCACAGATGAAGTCAGCTAGGTGCTTGCTGAAGAGACATGGACTTTTCTTCTATTCAGTGAATGAGAGAGATTCTGTCATCAGCTTGTAGCTGTGTCTTTGTCCATCGAATTTTGCTCTTAGCAGGATGGTAGCAGTCTACTGTGTTAGCTGCAGAGATCTGGAATGAGGTTTTAAAGGGCTTTTGTCAGGCCCTCAATGAGCTAGCCAGTGTGAATGTGACACAGAAGGATTGAAGCAAAAATGTGTCAAGGTGGATTTGGAGCTGCAGGACTGAAAACCACTTGAAGGTCCCAGGGTTAGGGCATTATGTCTATATTTAAAGCTGATTATAGGAGCCATAGCTTGCTTGCTTTCTGCTTTATGGATAAAATGATACAGAGGAATGGATTTAACTTGGAGCACACTGCATTTTTGAAGAGTGACCTTCATTTTAAGAAGCGAAACACAAGAAACTCTTCTCAGACACACAGCAGTCCCTCCTTGGTGTAAGTCGTTCTGGTCTTTGAAGCAGACTGGAACTCTTGTGGTCATGTGGGCACCACTCTCCAGAGAGAATAACAAGGTTTCTGGAAACAGTCAGCCAGAAACACTTCTGCAAGGAACTTTTAAAAGAAAGGAATTTACTCATCAAGTGTTGTGAGAAAAGAGTTTGTACATTTTTGATCCTTCAACTGTCCTGCTGATACAAGTTTCAGCTAAGCTTAAAGAGCTTGCTCTCCTGGTGGTAAGTCTCTGTGAAATAGTACCTTTCCTGTGAGTTTCCAATGACAGGAGCTCTGAAACGTGTACAAGCAGATCATAGAATAAACACAGGATGTAGGTAGTTTCCTAAATTCTTTACTTTTAAAAGCTTTTACGGCCTGCCCTTGTAAATTTGGCTAGGTCATTGAAGGCTGAATTATGACAGGCTTTACGGGGGAACATAGTGATGGCCGAGGAGGTGCAAGCAACCCCTGTTTTTGTACTATTCTTCAGCAAGAGAGAGCAGTTTGTCTTTCCAAAGTTTCTGCAATTGAGCGTGGCTGCTGGTGGTGCTTTTCCCACCTCTTTGCATTACTGAGTTGCCTGCTAGACCTACTGAGGTCCTGGAAGCAATTCTTTTGGCTGAGGGTGGGCAGCCCTGGAAGATATTTATTCATCCGTCTCTTGATCATGGACATCACCCAAAATCTTGTTTCTAAATCAAGCACCAGTAGTATCTGGCCTATATATGGGTTTGACACTCATTGCTGAGTTAGAGGACCCAGCGGTGGAGAAGACAGGCATACATTTTCCAGACACCAGTCAATCTGGGCTACTGTGTGAAGGCTACCTTGAGAAGTTCACTGGTATGATTACATGGCTTCTGGTGTCAAGATATAGCTCTTCTTCTGAATTTATTTAACTCTGTTTCCATGCAGCGTATACTTACAGTGTGATTTGAGAAATGAAGCCTCTGTTGCATAGTAAAAATATTCATAGGACAACCACTCTGGTGTAACTAGGAGCTAATATTTTATTGCCATAATTATGTAATCATCTACTCTGTTTAGAAAGCCTTAGAATTTTCAGTAATGAGGCAAGCCAATACTGTCTTCAGGTGTGATTTTCCTGTGATAAAAGTCTATCTGTAGGGAAGGTGGTGGAAGCAACTAACCAATTTCTCAGGTTTTCTGTTTCCTCTTTTATCTTTCTAGACTGCATTTATATCGAGCTCCTTTTTATAATCAGTCTTTCAGGAAGGTTTCCAAAGGTGACAACTGGAGTCACCAAAAATAAGGACTATATAGAAATCTTCAAATATTTTTATAAATAGATGTGGGAAGAAGGGTAAAGGGAGATGCCCAGAGTGGCTGTCTCTGCACTGGCTTTTTCTCTGCTCAGCATTACTGAGGAGATTGTCAACCAGTGAAACGCAGTGCAGGTATTTTTTTTAATTTCAACTGCGATATGCTGACTAAAAGCTGAAGCTATTGCCCTAGAAGAGAGAAATATTTATTTCTTCTTATGATACCTTCCAGAAAAGTGATGATATGCAAATTCCACATTGGAATTTTCTATGTATCCTCCAAAGGCTGACATCCTAGCCAGCTCTTCCTGGATGAGTTGTCAGCTCAGAAAGAAAACCGAGCCTATAATGTGTCAGTCTGATCCCCACTGAGAGGGCAGGCTCCGAAGGGAGAGCAAAGATTTAAAAAGGAAAGGGTATTAATATGCCAGCAAGTCATATGATATGTAGCATAATTTCTGGGGTCTAGGGTTGATTTCCTTGACTATGCATGTGAGACTGACAAGTCCACTTGGTGACATGAAGTGCAAAGTTTTGGTTATATTAAGTGATCTTGCCTGCCATTCCTGTTTCTGTGTCTGCCTTTTGTACTTGCTTTTCCGTGCTTTATTTTACAACACTGAAATCAGCAAGTCCCATGTGTAGACTCTGATCACAATTAGCAGACTGCTGTGAAATAAACAGGTCGAAACGCTAATCTCATGTGCACCAGTGTAGATCTAGAGTGTCTCCCTGCCAGCTCCAAGCTAGAGGTTTAAACTGGTAGCTTACTTGAATTTTGTTACATTCTCTGTGGTTTGTGGTTTTTGGTTCCCATGTTTTGTGAAAAGGGACACTGGGACTAAGGAGCGAAGCTTGATCTCTCTTAAATTAAAATCACTATGTGTTTGAGATGGGAGACATGATTCTGGTTAACTCTCTCTGACTTCTAGCTGTGCAGGTTTAGTAGATTTTGTGTTGCCTTTTGTTTGCCTTACCTGTTTGCCCAGTGGGGTTTGTGGAAGAGCAGCACACAGGAAGGCATCGTTGTTACAGGCAGTAGCAAGAAAAGTGCAGCAACATGCAGTATTAAAAGGAGGGGGGAGCATTTTCATGTGTTTCAACCAATATGCATATAAAACATGCTCTTTTACTTAGGTCAGGAAGGTCCCTGGCCCAGTAAGTGACATGGCCCCCTAGTTCATGTCCTTGTCCTGGGAGGTGCACCCATGGGTGTACTCTCCGCAGGCTTAGCACAAAAAATAACTTAGATTTTTGTTTTCTATTTTGGCCATTGCTTTTCTCCTCCTGTAGGTCACCAAACTGACTCTTCAGTCAACCTACAGTAGCCTCAAAACTGTGGAATGTTGTAAAAATGCAAACATGTAAAATGAGAAGACATCTAATGCCAGCCTTCTGGTGGAGACTAGATTTAGGCTTAAGACAGCTGGTGCCAGAACATTTGCCTGTTAATGTTCTTAGGCTCTGGAATGCCTTGCAAGAAGATATCAGAGCAGCAGAATCAATTAGTGGTATTAAAAGCAAGATTAGGACTTCTGGGTGACATGATCATTTTTTACTTGGAAGAGCATATTTTATGAGCTGATTTGCTAGCTGGTGAGGTGCAATGTCATTGTTACAGCGAAGAGGATAGATAAACCACAGGAAAAAAAAAAAAAAACACAAAACCAACAAAATTATTCAGATGACGTTTTGCTTTTATGCTGTGTTTTACCATCTGGGAGTAAGGACGAAGAAAGCAGGTGGTTTCCATGTGACATGCACAGATTCATACCTGCCTGACCATGCTCAGGTGAGTTATAACCAGTTTACTCTCGGCTGGTCTTTAACCCAGACTACGTGCCAGTGCAAAGGTGCCAGTGTGCATAAGAATTCCCCTCAGACATCTAATAGGATGACGCCACCTTTTATCCAAACACATAAAAATATACAGGACTATTTGCCTGATAATTTTTTTTTTTTTCTGCAGTAAAAACCTCAGTTCTTTGCTTGTCAGTGACTTCCTGAATGATATGATGGCACTGACTGTATGTCAAGGGGCAACCCTACGGTGGAGCCCGTTGGAGGCATAACTCCTTGGAATGATGTTCTGATAAGCAACAATAACAATGAGGACAACAAATGTAGGCCAGGTTCTCATATTTGCTGACCCCTGTCCATACTGATAATGGAAACAATTCAGGCAAGCAATGAAATTGTTCCAGATGGCAGCCGCTGAACCCAGTTTATAGAATAATAATTTACTCCATGGACAGTCCTACGCATTTCAGCAGGAT
>NW_008584416.1:0-47993 GCF_000691845.1 Merops nubicus | reverse complement strand
AGGATTGCAAAGCGCTGTGCGCAGAGAGAATGAAACAGGAATGAGAGAATGAATAGGATTCCCAGGGAGGTGGTTGAATCACCATCCCTGGATGTATTTATAAACTGCCTAGCTAGGCTGCTCAGGGATATGGTGTAGAAGCAGCCTGGTAGAGTCAGATAATGGTTCGACTCAATGGTCTTAAAGGTGCTTTACAACCACAGCGATTCTGCAGTTCTGTGAGGAGCATCTGGTCTTAGCTGGCTCTTTAGTGTTTGCAATGAACACTGGTTTTTAGTAGCATAGTTAAATTCTACACCAGGTACCGCAACAGGACTTGGACAGGAGTTGTGTCACATGCTGCTACTTCCACATAGTCCAAAGGAAGAAGGGCAGAGGAAGGATCACTGCAACAGTGGTGCTTGCTTTCTGGTGTCCTCCAAGGTGGAAACACTGCTAATGGGACAACGCTTGCTGCTTTTGTCTGCACAGCCAGTGTACTTTCATCAGCACTATGTGCAGGGTAAACATCTTTGGGGTCTTTACAGGAAAGAATAAAGGACACAAATAGAAAGTAAGATTGTACACTGCCTGGTTTTATCAAAGGTGAATTGTGCCAGAAGAACCTGATATCTTATCAAAGAAAGCTAATTGGTTTTCCTGGTAAAGGGAATAAGGCTGATCTTTCTGTCTATCAGCAAAGCATTTGATATGATGCCACATGGGAAATCATTTGTTCTGTGGGGGATGATGGGGTTGGGTAGAAGGAAAGTGTGCAGAGGTCTGGCAAAGGAAGGGATGAATACAAGCTGGTGTTGGTGTGGGAGTGATCAAGTTGGAGGGGGACTACTAATGCAGTTGCTCAAAGAGTCGTTTTGGGACTGATTCTGTTTAATGTTTTCAGTAATGGCCTTGTCATGAAAAGTAGGAGTGTGTGCATGAAATTTGCAGAAGTCTGTAGGTTTGGGAGCATAGTTATGCCAGAAGATCAGGGTATGATACAGGAAGCGTCAACTGACCTTGAGGACTGGACTAATAGAAATGGGATGAAATTCAATATTACAGAGTGCAAGGTCATGCACTTAGGGACTAATAACAGGAATTTCCACTATAAGCTGGAAGCTTATCAGTTTGAAACAAACGTAGAAGAAAAAGACCTGGGTGTATTAACTGATGGAATAACTAAGAAGCAGAGATATCATGCCACCATGAAAAAGACAAGTGCAAGCATAGGATGTATGAGTGACATCCTTCCCAAGGGACAGGGAAGTTTTAATGCCACTGGAGAGGGGCAAGATCTCCCCTGGAGCACTGCTGTCTGCTGTGGTCGAGAAAGATGAAGCTCTGCTGGCTCAGGTGTGGAGCCAACCTATTAGGAGCATCAGGGGAGTGGGGAGCAGGGAGTGGGGAGCCCATTTTATCAGCTCCAGCCTCCATCACCCATTGAGTGGTGGCTGAGAGGGGACACTGAGGCTCTCTTTAAATGCAGCATTGGGTAAATACAAAGGAGAAGAAAGCATGAATTGAAATCAGGGCAACGCTGGCATATGAACAAGTACAAATCCACTGTGGCTACACTGAGGCTTGGAGAGTTTCTTGTCACTTTTGGGCAGGGTTATGGCAGAAAGGCATTAATCCAGTCTGTGGGAAGGATTGCACAACGTGCAGCAGCGGGGGCCTGGGGTTGATGTCCACACACGTCCCTCCCAGTCACATGTTGCTTGCTGGCACCTGAGGCTTGACAGGACTCAGTGCTATGACAAATGCTCTTTGCTCCCTGGGGCTTCCCAGTGCCAGCCTGTCCTCCTGCCCTCTGCCCGGGTACCTGTGTGCACTGCCTCGCCCAACGTCAGCGGCTAGCCCAGCTGGGATTCCCAGTCAACTGACAGGAACCAGGAGAAACTTAATTGTGGCTTGTTAGTGTGGTGGCATGGCAAGTGAGATGGGAGCCAGCCCCAGTTTCACAGGGGCACTGTTTTCCTGGGCCAGCTGAGGGCATTTTTGAGTAGCTGCTCTGACCTGCTGCTGGGGCACAGGGATCCAGCCAGCCGTGTTTCAGCCCTTCTTGTGAGCTGGGGAAGCTGTCAGCCTCCATTTTAGTTGCTTTCACACAGCATCATTGTCTGCAAATCAGAAACTACAGTTCAGAGGGTTTTGTCCATTTCTTTCAAACATACATGTTTGGTTTTTTTTTTCTCTTCTCGTTTTTTATGTTCTATCCCTTCCCTCCCCTTATTTTGTCCTCCTCCCCCCCTCCAATGCTGGTTGACATTTACCAGAACCCAGTGTGATTTAGTGACCTTGGGCATACTGTGCACTTTAATTTGTCAATTTGGGAAATTAATTTGTGGAAGAATGAGTCGAAGTCAGAGGTCAGGCAGTTGGAGCGCAGACCTGCTGACAGGTTGACTGTTGGTGGGGGGCTAATGAGAGCACACCACCAAGCGAACGGAACAAACGCAGACAGATTACACTGCCCGCTCGCTGGCTGGAGTCAATAACGTTGGGCTGTTGCACCTCCATCTCTGCCATGATTTTGCCTCATGCTGCTCAGGCAGCCGTTCAGAAACAGCCAGCGTGGCCTTCTAGGAAGAAGGTATTGGCCACTGAGGGCGAGGCCGCTTCACAGTGAGGATGGAGAGCTTCTCGTGGCAGCTCTGCCAGCCTGACCACAGCGTGGACAGAGCCAGTGGCAAGGCTGCATCTCTACATCTGCAGCCTTGCTGTCTGTGGCCACCTGGAGTCCAGGTGAATTTCAACACCTCTGCTGGGTACCGGTGGCTGTGATGGGGAAGTGGGATTTGTTTTGTACAGGCAGCACCCACCTGACGCTGCCCACAATTTTTGAGGGTGGCTGCAGAGCTGGAGAACTTGCTGGGCAGCAAGTAAGAAAAGTGGTGGCTGCTGCTCAGTGCCTTTCTGGTCCAAAAGCCCTTCCCTGCTCAGCTGGCAGGGTGTGTATTGGTTAGGCAGATTCGTGTGCACGCTTGCCGTTCATCTGCGTGCAGCACGAGCAGAGGTTTGACCGCAAACAAGACCTGAATGTGCTGGAGAGAGATTGCATCTGCAGCCCTGGGGCAGCCCAACTGCTGCATCATGCTCAGGCTGCCCAGAAACCCCAGGGCAAAATGGCTGAACTTTAGAGGATGATGAATGCTTTAAAGTGCCAGAAGATCCTCAGATTCTGCATTTGAAACAACACAGGAGTCAAGCAAGAGGCAGGGCTAGGTCACATCAAAAGCAAGGCCATATCCACAAGGCTGCTGGGGAAGATTTCCAACAGGACACAAATGTTGACTGCACACATTGAGGCAGAGGTTCTAGCATCTCTGGAACAGGACAGCTTTTGGGCCCAAGTGCCAAAGCTTGGATCCTTGCGTTCAATCCTTTTTGTTTTGGGGCTAGCAAGGGCTGGAAGGACCAGACTGGGCATGCACAGCCCACAGGGCAGGGGGAAGAAACTACTTGCTTTGCTGGCAATAACAGCTGGCTCTGCACACGCAAAGTGGGGGGAGGCTCGGGAGGGTGTTGCTTTCCATTAAGTATCTGGCTAAACCATGAAGCACTTACGGCTCTTTGAGGAAGGGAGCACAGCAGGCTGTGGAAGGAACCTCTATCCCCCAATAACAGGTATAAAAAGGAAGCAAGCCTCCCTGGGACAGCAGCCTGGCTGACTGGGAATGTCTCCACAGCTGTGTGCATGCTCTGAGACTTGCATTCGGAGTGGTGCTCTCATGGTTTGGGGACTGAGCATAGTTTCCAGGTATGGCATGTTGGCTCTTCAGCTTATCCAAGCCACTTGCTGAATGTGAGGCTGTATCTGAGGGAGATCTCAGGCAAATGATGCCACAGGGAGTGCAGATGAAGATGGCCCTGGCTCTCTTAACTCCTCTGGTACTGTTCTAGTATGGACTCCCCTTCAGCAGTCATTTGCCTGACTTTTGTTGTCATCACTGATGTGATCAGTCATGTCCTCTCATAGGAACTTCAAGCTCCCCTGTTCGGAAGGACTACAGGGTGCCTTCTATTTCTGTGTTTCCTTCTATGCAATCAGATCCCAGCTGCTCTCAGCCACATGCCTGCTTCACCCCTGTTGGCTGCTGCACCTTTGTGTTGTGGTCCTCACCATCAACATCCTTCCCCATGGAATTCTTACACTTCACTGGAGCTGGAGAAGACCTCACTCTTCCAGCTTCTGCTAAGATTCTGAGGTTTCTAGGAGATTGGGGGATTCATTAGACAGCATCAGAGACACAATGGCAGGGAGAAAGTGAGGTCAGGCAGACCAGGGGAATGGAAGAGGACCAGAAGTATGACTTTCAGAGGGTGGCAGAAAGCTGAGATCTCACAGACCATATCCTGCATGCAGCATTTCCCATCTCTAGTTAAAACCTGGCTCCCATGCTCCCATTTTCCTTCACAGATTAGGACGTTCCAGATATGTCTTGCTCCCAAGATGCCTTGTCCACCACTTTGCAGTAAGTATTGAGAAATTCCTGCGCATTTTTTTGTCACCAAACTGCAGGAAAGGTTGAGCATCTCAGCAATTTACAAATTGTTTCTCTTTACTTTCTCAGCTTTGACAAGCATCCTGGGTGTCGACATGCCACTCACCAGAAAATGCAGCACGCAACTTCCAGGAAAGCTTTGCAGCTGGAGAGATGATGATTCAGGCTTCAGGCATTTAAACAACACCACATTTGCTCTCTGCTGGATGTACGGCCTCGGGCCCTGAAACGTGCACCATCCCAGGGGGCTGGGTGAAGCCAGGGACGTCTGGAGGGTCTCAGCCTCTCTGGCTGCCTGCACAGCTCCCTGCTCTCCACGTACACACAGCCCCACGCTGGCCCCTGGGCAACCTGTGCTCGTGGGTCAGCACTGTCCTTCTGTGTCCTTCTGTGGAATCAGGTTTGAGGAGGAATTGGTGACAGTCCCTCTGTACAAATGTATGTTTTCTCTTGTAGGAAAAATAGTGGCAGACTTTTGTTGAATTTGACCTGCTGTTATGCCAGAGGTGATTGCTTCATCCCCATCAGGCTTCTCCAGGAAAACCTCTTCCCCCACCCAATTGGCAGGGAACTTGCCTTGCTAGGGTTTGGACTTGGATGTTAGTTACACTGTGGGCATGGGCCAAGAAGGGTCTTCTCAGTTTACCTTGTTCTACCATATTAAATGAGCTCTGAGCAAAAAGACTAAGCCAGATTTAATGCAGTAGATTCATGTTTTGTCTTTTATCTGGTAGATCTCAGCTCATCTCTGACCTGGGTGTACTAACTTAAGCAGACCGTCTCATTACCTTGGATCACTGCTGTATTAGGCTGGGCTTCCCAAGTGACAGTAAGGATAGACAAGAGTAAATAACAGATATTTTGGGTTGCCGACAATACCGAAAAATAGAAACAACAGTGCTTTGAGTCTACTATTCAGAATTTCTGACATGTCTAAATATAGACTATGTCTTGTTTTGAGGCTGCAGAAATTGTTTGTTTTGATTCTGTCCCTTTAGATAAAAACAAAGGAAATCTGGAGGGAGAGCAAGCCTGGCGCACGGGGATGAGACAGGGGTGCAATCAAAACTGCTCAGCTCTCTAAACTTCCAGTGAGGCTGAGCCTTGCCCTGCCAGGCTGCACCATCCCCCGGGGGAGCCCAGATCAGAGTATGACTCTTACTCCTTCCTCCCTCCCCAGTCAGCCTCTTTCTTCCCCTTTGGTGAGAAAAGATAGAGTTTCCTGGTCAGCCCAGCTTCAAAAATTGAAACATTTCATCTGGGAAATGCACAGGCAGTTCCCATTGTCCATTTCTCAGTTTTATGCATTGCTCTTTTTGGCTTGCTCCCCAAATGGCTTTGCCACATTTGTTGGCAAATAATGGGTTCATGATTAAAATTTTTTGTGATGAGCCTTGGTCTGGCTTCCAGTCATGCACCCTTGGAGACTGGCCCTGAAGACCCATGGGCACCCCCCTAGGAGCTTACGTTTCCCTGGTCTGCGTCACACGTTGTCTCACTCCAGCTTGCTGCATCCTGCTGGTGATTGCTGATGCTCTCCCAGTTTTTCTGCCTGACTTCCCCCAGCCTTGCATTTTAGCTCTTAGCACTGTGCTAAATTCCTAAGCAGGTCCAAATCCAGACCCTGCAGCAGCCGTGAGACTCTTTGCCCTGGTGCAGCGGGGCTCTGGGGGAAGCCACCTACAAATCCTGGGAGAGCAGAAGGTTTGGAGATTAATGTGATCTTCTCTGCAAAGCTCCCCTGTATCTCAGGTTTTGGACCCATTTCTGCTTTCTGCTGCCCTGGTAAAATACCAACATTTTAACCAGGCTGACCTGGGGTAATAAAACCAAAAGTTGTGCCTTTAAATTCAGACCCTACCACATGGCAGCAACTCATGTTACACATCCCTCACAAGCCAGGGCTTGCTGTACTTTTGATCTCAAGCTGGTTGGCCTTATTTTAGAGAGAACACTGCTGGGACATGGATGGGGCCTCTTTCTTGCTAGCACAGGATTACACTCCTTGGGTATTTTCCTGGCCCCATACATGGCCTTATGCTGCACATCCCTCATCTTGGCTTCCAACATATCCCTGTTTTGGTGGCCTGTTAGACTGCTTCTTGGCCTGTAAGTCAGCCTTCTGGATGCAGCAGTTGTGGCCATAAGCTCCTCCATGCCTTAAATAGCTGCTCATGCTTCCAGCTTCGTTCAATGTCTCTCTGCAGTTCCAGATGGAGGTGCAGAGTCTGGATATTTCTCTGTCTCTACACTCAGACTTCCCCTACAAACCCCACAGCCTCTCTAGCAACAAGTGCTGGCATTTCTGCAGTCACTTTCCTTGCCACAGGGTTTGTAGACCTGGTTTTGGTCTAACGTTCAGTCCAACCCAAGCTCACGGGAGATTTTGGTGAAAATTTCTGTATCTCTGTGAGTATTCTGTTGGTCTGCAGTACACAGCCAGACTTTTTTGTAGAGTCTGACACTGCAACTAGTTAAACCCTATGTGCTATTTAAAAAAAAAAAAGCCAGGTGTACCTCATTGTGTCTGGCCATCTTTCTCCTGGTGCTGAAGTGCCATGGAAACACAGAATGCTTCGGGTTGGAAGACATCTTAAAGATTATCTAGTGCCAACCACCCTGACATAGGCAAGGACATCTCCCACTAGACCAGGCTGCTCAAAGCCCCATCCAACCTCATCTTGGAAACATCCAGCGATGGAGCATCCACAAATTCCCTGGGCAACCTGTTCAAGTGCCATCCCTGTCCTTTTCTTCATCTGGAGGTGCTGAGTCATGTCTTTTTAGCTGACTATGCTGGAGCTGAGTTGTGGCGTGGGACAACTGTGTAGGTAAACAATGTGGTGATGTATTGCTGTTCAATGACAGAAGTTGTGAACAGTAAACAATACACACATTCAGAGAGTTTGGGAAGTTACTGACATCACTAGGAGTATTTGGAAATCCTCATTGCCTACTTTTGAGAAGGTCACCCAAGGAATGAATAAGCACCCCTTCATCTTAGGGAGACTATGGAAGAAACTGGGACCAGAGCAGAGAAGGGCTCCAGATGAGGCAAAGTGTAGGAGAACTAATCACCCCTGGATCAGTCGCTGCAGGGACTCGGCGTAGACGAGGCTCCTCTGAGCTCTGCTGGGCTCATGTCAGTACTGGCTCTCTCCTTCCACAGCCACACAAATAATCATACACAGCCAGAAAGATTAAGAATGGATTCACAAAACCATCACTAGACTCACATGAAGTCTTTTTTGAGCAATCTTTTTTGCTTCTATCAGCCCAGACGCTGCTGCTAAAGCTTGACCAGGACCTCCCTGGTGTGAAGACATCATGAAGCTCTTTCTGTCCCCACGGAACCTCACAAGGGGGCCATGAGGTCATGGTGAGATGATAATTGAACAAGTAGGTAAGGAAAAGCCACTGAAAGAAAAGTTTTCCAGGCAGAGAGGTGTCCTCTGCACCAGGCAGCAGTGGAAAGCACACTGGATATGTGGAAAACAAAAGGAGCATGTGATTGATCAGAAAGCAAGGTGAAATCTCAAGTCCAATGGACAAATGAGCCCTGTGCTCCTCTGGTGTGAAACGACCCTGTCTCCCTGCTGTCTTCCTTCCTCAAGAGCGAAAGTTTCCTGTATTCCCTCCTTGACAGCCATCAGTTCCAGCCCTGACTCATTATACCTGTGTGAGGGCTCAGACCAGCATTTAACCCCTTGCTTGCTGGAAACCAAGCGTGTCCTGTGGATGGTGGTCTCCTTGATCTCATCCTTTTCCCTGCTTATTCCCCACCCCTGCCAGCCAGCCCTGCTCGTCTGACTGTGTGCTGGCAGAGCCGTGCAGCGAGCAAGGCAAGCGGTGTATGGTCCTCCTGGTGGGTGAGGATGAGAGAAGGCAGCTTTTCTGAAAGGGAGCTGTTTGCTAAAGGCTGGGGCCTTCTTGTGCTTTCTCTTCCAGATTAAAAAAGCATATGAAAGAGATATGTTTGAAATCTGCAACGAAACCTCACCTCCAGATCTCTGCTTGCTTGGGGTCCTGGCAGGGCAATGGGGAAGTTCATGGCTCTGCAGAAGCTCTGGGTGCACTGTAGTGTGCACTAGCTATGGGCCACAGGTGCTGGCAGGGGGACAAAGGCACACTGAGGTGCCCAGAGGTAGTAATCTCAGCATCTCCATGAGTAATACTGTTCATCCCTGTTTTCTAGTTCCATCTCGTGCTCCTTAGCTCCTGGTTTTACTAAATCCTGGCCTCTTTACTACATTGGAACTCTGCTCTAATCCCTAGTTTACCTTTCTGATCCTTGCCCTGACAGACTGTGGTCTTATTTTCCACCTTGGCTCCTATCCTCATCCACTGCCCTTCTCATCCACCATGCTCCTTCTCTTTACCCTGGCCCTCTTCTCTATTGAGTTCAGGTCAGGGAGAGCACCACTGCTGTAGGGACTCAGTCTTGTCATGATGCACAGAAATGAAGACATGCCCTCTGCAAGCAAATGTATACTGAGGGGCTCCAGCGAGTTTGTGTTCAGAAGGTTCAAACTCTTATTCACATGGCCAGATTTGGGGAAGGAGGGTAATTTTCACAGGAACATCACAAGACAGACTTCCTGCGTCTCTGCCTGGTTCTTGCTCCATAGCACAGAGCTACTGGCTCTGCTCACATAGTTTGTCTTACATCAGCAAACAACATGTTTTTCCTTCTTGTTTCATTCACAGAAATATCTAAGCTATCTGGGAGATGTTTTTCACAATGTGCATAGCAGTGAATAATTGGCAAAAGTCTATTCTCAAAAGAATCTCTGCAGGAGAGAAGTCTGACAAATCTGTAGGCAACTGAAATAAAAAAAATCTCTTATGATGGGAAGCATTGGGCAACCTTGATATCTTTCCCTGCAATCTAATATTGTGACCTCATAGTCCTTTTTTTTCAAATCATCTGCAGACATGCAGTTTTTCCTCATTTAAGGGCTATTAATATTAAATACAGCAACCATACATTATTTATACTGTTTTATTCATGTATTAATTTTAAATCAATTTTTAAAAGGTGCAGAGCCAGGAATGGAAATGTATTACTTAGGGCAATAAAAAAAGGCAGATCAAGGAAGATATTAACCAGAGATATTAAAGCTATCACAGAAAACTTCCTTATATGGGAAGCTTCTAGACTGGAACAGCATTTGGTAGGAAAAGCCAATACACATGTAGTTCTGAGCTGGAGAGAAGAGGAAAGTCCTCAAATATGCATTACATGTGGGTCACTGAGACAGAGGACAGATCCTGTGCAAGTGAGGAAAGCACTGCAGCAAGCACTTTTCATTAACCCAAATGAACTCTGCTATACTTGCCATATGTATCAGGGCTCAGGCCAGGACTTAAGCAATACCAGAAGCTGGTCTCTGGAGCTAAAGTCTATCTTGATTTGACTTTTTTTTTTTTTTTTTTTTTTTATGCTTTCTGTGCTGTGACAGATATGTACGATGGGTTTTATTTGCAATTGTATTCCTGTTTCCAGGCCTGGTATTTGGAAGGACGCACTGGCAGATGGCTGAAGCCAAACTCCAGGGCTAAGGGAGGATGCAAGGCAAATGGCAGTGGGACACCAGCCTTGATGAGAAAGGACTGAGTTCAGACACATATTTAGAAATGGGATTCATCTCACTTGGCTTTAGCCATCAAAACCTCTATGGAAGTAACACAGGATCCTTGTGTAATAAAGAGAGACAGTCTTGCTGAGGTGGTGGTCTCTGTTAAATAGAAAGCTAAGGTTACTTGAGATGAATCTCACTTGGGTATTTGAGAAGCTGAAGATCCACCTAAAAATTGCAATGGAAATGCTAACAACTACTGGTGGTACAAAAGACACCACAAATGTGCCATAAAGAGGTGAAGGACATAAGTGCTTTTTCCATAATTCAGAATGCTTCACTGTACTCTCCTCTTTATTTCTTGGCGTCTCATTTTACCGTAATGGCACTTTGAGTCTCTTAGGCAATGTAAAGAGGGTTTAAGCATGGCAGAGCCCCTTTCAGTGCTAATATCATTAGCAGATTGAAACAAAGTGCTCCCTTATATCTGCGAGTAAATTATTTATTATGTGTGTTAGAGAGATGGATGGCTATAGAGATTCCTGGGGAAAACCATGCTGCTACAGAGATTAAATGGAGCTCGTGAGAGTCTCTCTCCCTGGGTCAGATTCATACCCAGTCTCAGCAATTTCACTGATCTCAGTACGGTTTACACCAAAGATAAGTTTAGTCCTTTAGTCCTAGACCTCGGGGGAAGCCCCAACTACTTAAAATGCACGGAGGATCTGGGTGAGACCATTGTCCCTTGACGCAGTGGCATGATGAATATCTGTATTATTCATAACAGTGGAATCAGTGGATAAATACTGCACATCAGTAACCACTCCCTCTCATTGGTTTTTCTTTTCACTGGATCTCTAATCATTTACCCATGGATTATGCTGGATTAAAAAAAAGATATACCCCTATGATGAACAAGAAAAAAGGCACAGCTCAGTGACAAACTAGCAGAGAGAAAACAAGAGTGCTTACACTTTTGCATTGTGAAATAGCAGCTTGCTTGTTTTTTTTCCCCTCCTGGCTTAGATGCAGACAGAGGAAGTACACTAGGACTTAGAGGAAACAGTTCTCTGCATACACCCTCTACTTTCTTCCAGCAAGAAAAATATTATCCACAGAAACAGAAACTACAATGCCAAAAAAAAAAAAAATCTCAGCTGGTTTAGAAAAAGATAAACTACAAAGCAGAGTGTGGGACTTTTTTTTTTTCTTCAGTAAGCTACAGTTGTTCTAAAATATTACAAAAATCTTCTTGGAGGAAGAGGCTATGTATTGAAGACATAAATTATTATAATTGTAATTTAGCTGCTAGCTTCCTGAAACTGATCTATAATTATAGCCTGCTTGTACTCTTTTTATTATTTTTTTTTTTGCTTCCTTATTTTTACATGCTTCAATCTTTTACCTAATAATTAAGCAATCAGTTGCTCAAGGCAAGGCTACATTCATAAAATATCCATTACCCAGCTCACATTTGGTACTCCCTCCATTAAATGGAAAAGACAGTGCCTTAAGGAAATATATTGCTATCATAAACACAAAGAATAAATACGTTTCTTTCATTTCACTCCAGATTTCTTTCAATTTTTCTATTTAGAATACAACTGTGAGCCAGCGTGCAGGAATATGTGAAACACTACACAGCAAAAAGATCTGTCTTTTTGAGACACTCTGGGCTAGCTATAAGCTTGAGTTGCCCAAGCTTATAGCCAGTTGATGGGCACAGCTTGGGAGGATTTAGATAAACCACCCAAAGCCTATTTGCCAGTATCTGTTTTGTCTATAAATTAGAAAAGAAGCCATCCGTTCTAAGGACAGGACTGCAGCACCTCCTGGTTCAGCCCAAGTATGAAGTATGTGAAATTTTACTATTTCTTGTCTGCTGGAGCTAGGTGCACAAAAAGACACAAAATAATCAAATAAATAAAACCACGAGTATTTCTGGACACCTTTTCTCCCCTCTTTCATGCAAAAAGATCAGTTTCAGCTTAGCAGAAATTTAGGTCAATTCTTACTTTGTTTAAACTGGCTAGCTTTCCTATGTCCTCAATATCCACTCAGTGCTACTAATCTGCAAACAAGATACAATGCACTGATTCAAACACATGCTAATTTTAGAGCATCATTCTGCTCTTGATGTGAGCAGGGAGCTCCTATTGATCTCTGTAGGGGTTGGTAATGCTCGCTGAGAGCAGATAGGGCACTAACTTTCCTCCCATGTATATCTGTGATAAAGGCTAAAAACTCAACATTAAGAAGTCCTCCCCTGCGGCCAAATTCCCAGATGGTGTAAACCAGTAGAGCTTTAATGTCTTTAGTGGGGCTTTGTTGATTTATACCAGATGATGATCTGGATACTACTTTTCCCACATTTCACTTGCAGGTCACTTGTTAGAAAGAAAGTCTGGAGCTGAAACGCTCCAGTCCCCCACCATCCACCCAATGTGTGTGGCTCCCTCTCTGGTCCCCTGGATGCCTAGAAAAGCTTCAGAAGATGTAAGTGGCTGGAGAACCACTGTCTCCAGACAAGTGGCTTGTATTATTCACTGGAGGATGATATATTGGTGGAGCTGACTGAGTCGAGATGCAAGCAGCAGGCAGGATGGGTGATGCAGCATCCCAGGCTCCTTGGATAGCTCAGAGCTCTTTTCCAGAAGGGCTTATGAGGCAAGGAGTGAAAAAATGCATGGAAAGGATCTGCAGTTCTCCACTCCAAGTGGGAGGTATAGGGAAATAAGTTAGGCAATGGTGAAAGCAAGACTTCCTCAAGAGGTTCTCCCAGTTGTTCTCAGTGAAAGGTATCTGCCAGTTCCTGGTGCAGACATCCGGTCATAGAGACATGTAAGGTAGAGTAATACAGTGCTTTGGAGAGATGACAGCAGTCAAAAAATTTCAGGTCAATAAGTATGGCACTATGGAAATGCAATCAAAGTTCTTTTGGAGACTGTGTGCTTGCTAGCTGTGCGTCTCTGTTTCGCAGGGTACTCTGGTTAGAGGTAGCTTTTAGGCATTAAATTCATATTTAGCTATTTTATCAAACAAGTAGTAAAAAAATAAAATATGAACTTTGAGCTTCTGAACAACATCTAGTAGGGGACATTAAATTTTCAAACTGTTTGTTAAGATTATTCTGTGTATCACCAGTGAAAATCTTGTTTAAGAAACAACTGTTAGGAAAAGACAGAGAATGAAAAACCATCAGTCAAGAGGGAGGTGACCTTGTTCCAGGATGGAATCAAAATAATGCCCTGCAGAGTTACGTGGGCATTGTTTCAGGACTTAGTACATCAGTGTTTGTGGGTAAAACTAATTGCGATACGATGTGAGCCAAGCACGCCTGAGCTTGCTAATCGGATAAGGCCGTGGTAATCATATGACATCAGTAAGGAACTGGTCAACATATGCCATGTTATGTGTATGGCAAAGTAGGAGGAATGCTCCAAAGTGTGCAGAGCTGGCATGGAGATTCCTGGGGTGTCAGAAAATCCTGATCTCCCTGGTGCAGAAGTCCATTGGTGGGAGCAGATGATGAGACAAAATGCTACCAAACAGCTGTTCCCACAATGAGGCTGCTTCTCAGTGGCCCATAACCAGAAATATTGTTCTTGCAGGACTGCAGCTACAGGCGTCTCTCATGGCTTTTAATGCAGTCCATATTTTGATCTGTTCTCATTATCCAGAGGAAGAGCACAAGAAACATGCTCTATCAGTACACCCATGCATCTGTTTATGTTCGGCAGGTAGCTAATGGATTGCAAAGCCCTTTCCCCAGCCTCATTTAAAGTACTTGATTATATCTGGCCTTGTGCAAGAATAAAGTATCTCTGGCTGTACTTCTGTGGTGGAGTACTTGACATTTATTTGGACA
The DNA here is from genome assembly GCF_000691845.1 of Merops nubicus. NCBI lineage: Eukaryota > Metazoa > Chordata > Aves > Coraciiformes > Meropidae > Merops > Merops nubicus. The sequence goes on along the minus strand of NW_008584416.1, from coordinate 34,059 downwards.
CTTAGGAAGGAAACTTCATCACTCTCATTGCTATTGACTGATACCTTTGTAGTGGCAGCAGAGCAGCTGAGATCTGAGAGGAGATAGCAAAGGAGCTGTGTCTTCCTCTTTGGCCATCTCCCCCAAGAAGCAGGAAGTGGAGACATGTCCCATTGCTGCCCGTCTTGGTGCTAGGGAACAGCAGCCTACAGACTTGTCGCTCCATTGTCCCTCAAATTGCAAACTCACCCACAAGTGCTCATCAGGCTGTGATATCCCTTTCTGCTCTTGCTCTAGTAATTTGTGACACTTTTGGCTGAGGCAAGCAACACCACAGTTGTATGCTGCTTTAATAGCACTTTGTAGGACCTATTTATAGCCTATACCTACAGCCTAGCTATTCATCGTGGCAGGGCGGTGGGACATGGCCACAATGCAAAGGCTTGTTTTTTCTGCCCCAAGGGAACTGTGTGTTTCCCACTCCCGCCATTTCTGTGTGTTGCAAGAGACTGACTGGTGTTGCATGGGTGCCTTCCTCTTCATCTGACCTCAGCCCAGGTGCGCGGAGGCAGAGGGGCACCCAAAAAGGGAAGGCTTATGTGTTTCTCTAGGGACGTCGAGTAGTACCAGGAGTACACAAGGGTGGCTGCCAACAGCTGTTGGCAGCCTCAGAAGTGCACTCTATATCGCTCTATTATTTCTTCTTTGCTAATGACTTCCTAAGCTGGAGGAGGGGTGGTAAGGAAAGCAAGAGTGAGGGCAGCGGTAGAGTGTGCTTGCTGGCAGGGCACAGCAAAGGCACTTGAACGGGCTCTAACACATGCAGAGCAGCAGGAGGTCTGTGAGATGGAGCAGGACAGTTTCTGCTCTGACAAAAGAAGCCAGCATCGGCATAAATCTGGTTTTATTGAGCCTGTTCAAAGAGCTCTGTGAAGCAGCGGTCACAGAAAATGCTGCATGCATGTGCTGGAAAATACACAGGATGAGCACTGTGCAGGTTGTAAAGGAAAAGTGCCCTCAAGCTGAGAAGAGGCAAAGCAGAGGAGGCCTGTACCAACAAAATTCAGGTCCTGTTGCATGTGCCTCCTGCATGATGTGTGTGAATGGGTGTCCTCATGTGTGGGCTTGCTCACTGCCCTGGTAGTGCTGACAGGGCTAGCCAGCCCCCTTGTCCACCCCCTCCATCTTAGGAAGGACAGTGGTTTCCTTGCCAGAGGTGTCAGCATGGAGGTGTGTGTGCCTGTTCCTAACAGCAGAGGAGGATTTAACTGGAAAAGCTACCTTTTTTGCCATCCACTCTTGAAACCCACCGAGACGGTCTCCCTCATTCTCCTGCCCTCTAACTGGAGCCATGCCCCAGCTGTGAGGGCACATGGAAAGTGGCTGCTGGCTGCTGTGTGAGCCCATGGGGGAGAAGCTATCAGCTGAGGCACTACGCCCTTTGTCTGCTTTCTTTCTCGTAATAAGTCTGCGGTAGCTTGACATAATTATTAAGTGTTTCTTATTTTTTGCTCACTCTTGGAAAAACTGCTCTGAGGAGCTGTTGACTATCTTCAATTGATTGCTTATGCTCTGCTGGAGGATGGGTTGCAGCATGAATGTCAGCGATAGCTTGGGGGCAGTCTGGGGAGATGCCACCTTGTTACTGTGAGGAATGTTCTCCCAAAGACAACACGCACACGAAAGTGAAGCAGGACTAAAACAACTTGGATAAAATCAGAAACAACACCCTTGTATGTGCCCAGCCCTAATCTCAGAGCAAAACAAACTTGTATTGAAACCTTTCTGAGGCGTGAAAGAAGGTAATTTTTGTTGCTGTCATGATTGTATTTCACAGAAGGGGAGGCTAATGTAGCTAAGTAAACACAAGAAAATTGGCTCATGAGATTTCTGAGCCCACGCTGGAAACTAAGGGGTGTGAAAGCCCCTGAATGGTGTGTTTGTCCAAACTGCTACTGACCCTGATTGGTTCCAGAGGTTACAGGGGCTAGATTGTGCTTAATGAAGAATGTCATCCCACCCAATAGCTGCAGAGGCAGCTATCCCAACCTGAAATAGCGTCTCCTGTTGATAGAGATTTCAGTTTCAGCACCTCTTTGCAGCACCTCTGGTGGCTCCCATGGTGTTGCAGTGGAGATCATCCCCCTGATTCTTCCCTTAACATAAGTTGTCTGTTCACCTTATCTGCTCCTCTTCTCCATAAAAACTGTTTCAGGTTCAACAAGCCCAAGTCCACGTAGTCATTTGCACTTCATTTTCAATAGGGCACACGCAGAAGGATATTGAAAGCGGCGAGAAGGGACTTTTCAGCTGCAAACTCTCACTATGATCTTCTACATCTAAGGAACCTGCATAACAGCTATGTTGCTGTCAGACCTCAAAATGGTAACCGGACCCTTGAAACAGTCTCTTGATTCACCAGGTTCCAGATGTGCATGGCTCTTTCCTACACAGAAAAATCCCTTAAAACCCCAGTGGTGGAAATAAGTAAGGAGTCAAACCTTTGCGAGAAGTTTACTCCAGAAGAGTCCTTTTGGAATCAATGGCTATTTGTTTGCTAGGGAGAGTTAAATTTCCTGGCACAGAACATTCCCCAAAATTCCTTGAGACTATGGCATTTAAGAAATAGAGTGTAGCATTGATTGATTTTAGACAGCAGCGAGGGCAATGGCAAAGGGTTGTACCTAAATGACTTCAGGACTCCCCAAAGATGTCATTCCCTCATTGGTGAAGCTCCACTGACATGGTTGGCTGCAAAGCCTAAGCATTTGCAATCCAAACACACAGAGGCAGAGTTTCTCCAGCCTATCAAACAGAAAACAGACTGTCTGTTGTGAGTAACAGAAATTCTCTCTATTTTTTTTTTTTTTTCTTGTTATATAAGCTGGGACCAACCTGCAGGGTAAGAAGCAGGAAGAACACCAAGTGCTGCCTTAAGGTGCCACACTATCTTGGCAGTCTTTTTATGAACTCATATTCCTTCAGGTGTAGGAAGGCTGAGAGAGCATGCTTAGACTGGTAGCTCTCAAGTGCAGGAAGAGCCTAGCAGAAACACAAGGGAGAGCCTCACTGTTTTCTTTTTAATGTTTTTTAAAAAATATTGTTATTTACTTATCTCAAAAGCAAAGACAGGCAGGAATTTCTGTGAAGAAATGTGTTGCCTTTTTCACCTTGCTGGCATGTTTGTATATGTTTGTGGCTGCATTTGTGTGAGACTTGTGCAGTCTAAATTGTCTGACTCTTCTCCATATATATCAAGATCCTGTTTATGAGGAGGGTACCGGTACTGGAGCCTTTTCATCTCAAGGAAGCAGTCTGGTACTAAAATAACCACTGCAGGAATCAGTCAGTATTTTTAGGTTGCAGGATGAATCAAGGACTGGCCTTACACATTCTTATAGCTTCTAAGCTTCCTATTGCACCACAATGCCTTGGTAAGGTGCTGGGACAAAACACATTTAAAGCTGAACACCACATGAAGCAGGGAGGCTGAGTATCTGCTCCACAAGATGAGCCTTCTGTTCCCTCGTAGAGCAACAGCCATCACCAGAAATTCATGCAGTATTTGGCAGAGCTCACCAACTGGCTGTGCATACTCCACAACAATCTAGCAAGTATTTGCAAACACCGCCTTGGTCCTGGGGCCAGGTAGAGGAGCACGTCCTAGCCAGTCCTCAGTTACAGGAATACTCTTCCCTGTCCTGCTGATATCATACTGACATCAGCTTGCTGATATAAAAACCCTGTAGCCTGCCCTGGGTGGAGGAGAAGAGGGAAAAGGGTGCCACTAATGCCATGACATTCAGGTGAATTGGGTTGCAGAGCGGCTTTCAGAAATAAAGCCAAGTTCAGCAGTTGCTTTTCAGTACCGCCAGGACCTCCCACATGGGACCAGGCTGGCTGTGGGGTGAATCCAGCCCCCTTTACGAGGCTCCCCAGGCTGCTGGACTGGGGCCAAACAAGACCAGCTGGTCTCGTGGTCCTTGGGCTCTTCCACTTCCAGCACTGACTGTAGTGAGAAAAGCAGAAGGAGGTAGGAGTGAAAGCAGAGAGAAAGAAAACCCGGCAAAAGAGCTTGCTGTCCACAGTTTCTAGAAGCCTGTCTGTTCTTCTAAACAGGGACTAAATTCTCAAGCTTACAAATATGTGTTTAAGCAGCTGAGAATATCTTTCTTGTTGAAAGCAGGTATAGAGCAGCCTCTGGCTTGACTAACAGTACATGCCTTCCCAAGAAAGCATTACAGCACTGGTCTAGTAACTAAACTGTTGTTGAAATCCAGAAAGGCTGAGCACATGCTGCTTTGCTAAAGTGAGCCTAGAGGTGGGGAGGAAGAGAAACAAACTAATAAGCTGTAGCAGGAGCAGAACCCAGGTCTCCCAAACCAGCAACAGCACCTTGCTCCACCAGGAGCTCCTCAGGGCAACTGCCTGTGACGGATTAGAAAAGTGCGTATTGTGGTAGGACCCTGAACTCCATCCTGTGTTCCAGTGTGGGTCATACACTGAAATAAGTAGATAAAGTTGCTGTCATGGCTATCTGTTCCTGGACAATCACTTCTTGACACAATTTTTTAATGGAAGGATTCAGAAACCTGCTTAACCTGTCAATCTACTGCTGTGTCAACACGAGAAAGTTAAGAAATTTATCTTTTTCTTGATTCAGCATTCATTTCCTAGCAAGAAAGGGAAAGACTGATATTCCTATATACTAATGATGTGAAGTGTTGGGTTGGATGAGCAGGTTTCTCATATTCAACTTTTTATAAGGTATCAAAGACTGTTCTTTAGCATTTATTAACCCAATTATCTCACTAGGTATGGGGGACATATATCAAAGACAGATGCTTCTGCTGTACACATGGAGCCACTAATTGCTCTCTAATTTTTTAGGAAATTTTTTGGAAACAACACTTAGTAATTAGATGAGGACACAAGTACTTGCCCTTGCTTTCCAGGTACAATATTTTGCAAACTTTTCCAAGAAAAAAGTGAAGGGAAGAACATGCCTTTCTAGAACACCATTTAATAAGGCTTTTAACTGAACATCCTCCAGACAACAGAGAAACACAAGATTTCAGTCAAGACATTTTATTTGTAAAGGGTTCCCCTGTGGTAGCATCAAATGTCCTAGTTAATTAGTCAGCAAATAGTTTTAAATGTGGTGCCGTGCCATGGTGTTCCAGGGACTGCATGGGACTGGGTGGACTTGTAAGAACAATATTTTGTTCTGGTAACATCCCTCTGGTAAAATACAAATAAGTAAAATGACTTTGACCAGGTATTCTTCAGTACTGAGCACTCTCAAGCATGAGGCATTTTTCAAAACACAACACTTTGAAAAGCAGTTTTGCCAGGGCAGCATTGCAGGCTCCCGACTTGATTGTGTCTTAATAATTTCCATATAAAACATGTGCAGTTTACAAGAAAAGAACCCAAGTAGCCTGGTTTCTTTCTATCTTCCAGCCTTGCAAAAGTAACCCCAACTTTCTCCTTTCCCGGTACTGTCACCAGCAATAAAGGCTCTGCAGGCCACATGGCTACTTGATATTAATAAATCAAGCAGTGCTGGGGAATGATGCCAGGCCCTGGCACTTGCATGTCTGCACTGTTAATTGTTCGAATGGTCTCTGGCATGGCCGAGCCCAGCGCCAGCTAACACTCTCCCAAACAATTCCTGGCACGGTGCTGAGGCCAGCGCCAGCCAGCGCCGCTTCCCGGGAGGTGGGTTGGATGTGGCCCTGCTGTTCTGGAGATGAGAAGAGTTCGATAGCATGGAGGTAGGCTTCGCTGTGCCAGTTGGCCTTGGGGCCACCTCATAGTCCTGGACACATTTAGCTTATTAGTACAGATGTAGCCATTATGCCTTCAGGAACGCCCCTGCAATTCTGAGTCACATTTAAAAACAAATAAAAAAAAAAACCAAAAATGCACACAACAAAACCCCACGTGTGATTTAACGTCAATAGTATTTTACCCTTGTTAAAACTGACTGCCGTCAGAAAAGCATGTATGCAAACATGGCAACTCTATACAATGCATCTCCCTGTGGGTCTTCTGAGTTACATCTCTTTGCTTTGTTCATTAAAATGAATGTTTATTACACTTTGGTCCTGTTAACCATGCAGAGACATTACATCATATCCTAAGTCACTATGAAAGGATTCCACTGTTTAAAGACTTAAAGGGGTACGTACAGGCTCAGTTACACTTGTCGGGGTAGAAAAGAAGGGGTATTAATTATAAAAAAAAACTTTAAACATGTGTAGGAGGCTTCACGCATGAATTCAAAGCAATTCTCAAGCAAAGATAAATATTAGCTATCTTCACAGAGAGGCTGGGAACAGACACGCAAAGCTCCTAAGCAGTTCAGCTAAGGAATCATTAGTACATCAGAAGTCAACAGCAAGGCTCAAGGCTTGCCCTGGCCTCTCTACTGATGGCCTCACACTGATGTGACAACTCTTGCAGAAGTAGATAAGAATGGATGAAGCTGTTGAAATAAAACAAGAGCAAAACTTTTGCCTTGGGCTTGAGCAGAACAGAAACTTTTTTTGAGCCTTAAACCCATTATTAAACTTTTTTTTTCTTTTTATAAAATTTTCTCATGCTTCTGTACTTCCTGATTTAGAGTTGGACAGGAACCAGAAAATAAATACTGAAATACCATGAGAAAGGTTATTCTTGTGGTATTTTCACCCAGACTGAAAGTGTGGCATGCTCATGAGAAAGCATGTCCTAGAAAAATTTCCACAGCAGTGGTTCACATCAATTCAGGCAAGTACCAGACAGTCTGTGAACTTCTGTCTCCCTGTAGGTTCCTACATGCCTTTATATTTAGGATAAAAAAGAGACAGAAATCTCAATATTGTCAGCTCTGGGCTAACCTCCTGGGAAGCAGGACAATGCCTCTGGCCAGGTACAGTGCAGGAGTAGTGCTCTTGGTCACATGGTGCAGATGAAGCTCCACCAACCTCCCCTGCCTGCTCCCTGTTCCTCCGTGTGGGACACAGCATGGGTGTTTGGGGGTGTTCTTAGTCCACTATTCCTCATGGTGCCTGGAGAGAGCCATGCTGAGAGCGCCACCAAAGGAATCAGCCATGGAGGGGAGGAGGCTTTGGGATGACAAAGAGCCCTGGGAATCTGACAGAATTTTGAATATAGTTGGTACTAGGTCTTGTAAAATGTTTATAATACAAGTGCAATGGCTGTACTTGCCTCTGACTATTAGCACCCTCTCATGCTGTGTTTATTGGCTGGAGCTTTTCGCAACCTTGAAATACTGATTTGATTTGCTTCAACTGAAATTGCTGCCTTGAATCGGTCTAGTGCTGATTCCACTAAAAATAGCACTTCAGATGTTTAAAGATCCCCCCCTGGCATCCCAAAACTTAAAACCCCCGATCCTGTAGAGTGGCTGGATGATCTTCTGTGAAGACGTTAATCTTTTTTCTTCCAAAAATACCTGGACAGGGAATTGGAATGACTGTGTGCACACTCAGGTGTGCCAGTGCAGAAGACTGGCATGTGCAAGGGGAGGGTGGCTCACTGTGGTGCTGCACAGAGGTGCCAGTGTTCCTGCTCCCACATAAGTTGGACCTTCCTCTTAGCCTCCTTGCATGCCCCAGGACAAACAATTTTCATGCTTCAAATTTCATGAAGGTAATCGTGTCACAAAATATTAACACCAAGCACCAAAGCTTGCTATATCCATGCCTGGGTTTCTGCTACCTTTGCTGTTAAAAGTCTGTTATCATGCTTAGGAGCATGGCAGACATAAACCTCAGGAAGCCTGACCTCCAGAGTGGAGCTGTGTCCCTGAGATATAAACCAGGGGAGATCAGTGTTTGAGCATGTTCTTTACGTTCCCTCTGCTAGTCTGTGCCCAGAAACGGGCACTCATAGACAAATGTGTGCACGTGACTGAGAGGGTTGATTTTGCATGGGTGAACATTTTTTTGGCCAAGAGTTGTCTCTACAGAAGCTCCGTAAGGAGACTACCTGGTGGGCTCAGGTTAGATTTCTGTGTCTTACATAACTAAAACCTGTTCTGAGAGGAACATTTGTGTGCCTCAGATGAGCTTGAGGGGGAACGTGGTAGGAAGCAGGGATAAAATTCAGGCTGCTGATTTCATGTCCATTTCCTAAGCCAGAGAAGTAAAGCCAGGGAGAAATCTGAACCCTGTGGCAAAGCCAACATCAGCTAAGGACAAAAAAGAGAGAAGTTCGTGGGGAAGTGAGACAGTAACGAAGAAGTAAACCTCCCTGTCAGAGGAAGCATTGTTCAGGCTGGAAACTTCAAGGGTCAGAGGTTTTATCAATGTTGGATTAATAAAGGCACCCACTAGTGTCCCTCAGTGACAGGGGCCTTCTTCTGTGCCTCTCTTGCCCTGATGCCAGTGTTTATTTAATCCAATTAGGCTGTCCCAGAACAAATTCCTTACCAGCCTGGCAGAGATGTTCAGGAGTCCAGAAGCCGACCCTCCCTATTCCTGGAGGGCAGGACCTTCACCCCCATGCCCTCCTGGGGCAGGAAATGGAGCTGCTCCTGACATAGTTACTGCTCAGCAGGGAAACATGGCCTCTTAACATTAATTATCATGTACCAGACTGTTCTTAAATAAAACATCCGCTGGCAGTAGCAGCCCCTTTAAATCAACAGACAGGGTTTCTGAAGGCAAGATTTTCAGTTCAGCCTGAATATCCAAGCAAAGGAGAAATGTGGGGCAAGAGTCTTCCATGCTCCTCTGTCTGATCATCAGTTCAGGTGCATGGGAAAAACTAGTCTTTCTTCCCAGGCAAAGCAGGAGAGGGAATGGGCAACGAAGGACATAACGCCAGCAGAGCTTAGCTGGAGTACAGGCAGGAGTACCCTCACCTCTGACTGGAACAGCTCAACTATGTTGGACAGGTATTAGCAAGAGAGTCTGTATAAAGCAAGTGTTCATCTTGGGGCAGGAGTCTCAGAAGAGGCAGTAGAAGTCAGCAGCACATTAAAATGTCTCCAGGACCAGTGTGGATTGGAGAACTAATATACCTGCACCTCGCAGATTGCAGATGCCAACATCTGCAGCCTGAGCAAAGTACATAGCCCTCAAAGATTCATTCCTGACATTTCTCCCCTTCTTCCCTGCTGTTGTCTGTGTCACAGTCTTCTCATCACAGCTCCATGGAGAGGACCAGGTCCTTGGCCAGCTTGAACTGTTGTTGATCAGTCTGCCACACTGGTTTACAACTTAGTTCATGCATGATGTGTGTGGGCAGGCACACAGCTCCAAGGTGCAGCAGCTCTGCTGCCTGTCTCCCTTCTTCCTGGAAAAAAAAAAAAAATCACAGATCTTCTCTGCTCCCTTATTTCATTGGTGGTTCTCTGGGGGCAGAGGGGGAGTCATCAGAAGAGATGCTTCGGTTTCCTGAAAGGTCAGATAACAGAGGATGCCCTTCTTTAATGGACTGCAACTCATGCCGTAGGAGCAGCAGACTTCAAACTCTCCTTAACTTTGTAGCTCTAGGGATTAGAAATTATGGCTATTTATTTTCGTGAAAAGCAGCTCCTTTAAAATAACTGCCGAGGTCCTGGGAACCTGGGAAGGAGTTTCCAGGCACACGGTAGTGATCCCTGCAGAGCCTGGCAAGGCCAGCACAGCCCAGGGCTGCATGGGCTTGGTGACGTGCGACGGGAGAGAGCTCACAAGGGACAGAGGAGGAGGGGAAGAGAAAACTGGCATTTTAGATCACTGAGACCTGATCTGTTATTAAAGCTGCTCTTGCCCTGGGTTGACAATTTCCATGACTGTTTTGTCCCAGGGCTCAAAGGAAACCTCATGCTGCTCTCCCTTGCTGATGGAAAACAGGAATGAATATTTAACTGGTAATGATGACAAATGAAGATTTCGCATTAGAAAGGGGTCCTTGGGAGAATCCCATCTCATGGACGTGACCTGCCTCCCTGCCCTGCTGTGCACTCTCTTGGTGTGTCACCATCAGAAGAGGGGTTACAACAAAGTCTGAGCAACCTTATAAGCCTGAAAAGCCAGTTGTTTGGTTTGTTTTTTTTTTTTTTTCACTTTTGAGCAAGCATGTGAATGCAATGGCAACTGGCTGTTTGCATGCCCAAATGTAGGACAGTCGACCAGCAAGGAGCTTCATCTCCTCTTCACTGTGCTATAAATTCTGGCTCCGCTGTGGTAGGCAGGGAAGGGTGTGTGGGAAAAGTTGGGCTGGCAAAGGAAAAATAAGGGAGTGAGAGCAGGGTTGTCTCTGCTTTCACTTTAGATATCTTAATTGAGGAAATACCAGACTCAATTCACCGACACATCCTCAAGTGTCAGTGGTAGTGGAAAATATTTGAGAAAAAGCAGTTTAACTTACGGGAGTATCCAGGAAAAGAGAGCAAGATCGATCATTCAATCAGTGGATCAATTTATCTATCCATATGTCTATCCTTCTGTTTATCTACCCTGAAAAAACAACTTACAACTTATTGTTTTGAACTACAAAATGGTACCAAAGAAGTTAAGGCACTCTCAGAATGGGGTTTAGATTTTGAAACAGATGTATGCCACAATTTTGCTTTCAATTATGTTTATACAGAACTAGCAATTTTAATAACTGTATGTTAGTAAACTGGAGCAGAGCTAGACTTGTTTCTCTACACCTCGCACACATACCCAAACAACCCATAGGTATACAAACATTGCACATTCTGTACATTAAAGTGATACTGATAAGATAAATTGCATTTATGATGCACCTTTGACCACCTCAGCTGCACTCTGCCTGCTAATTCATTCCTAATGGGACTGCTTCTAGTAATCAAAAAGTCTGATAATTTTCAAACAGCCACCGTCATTATTTGCAAATCAACCTGTCGGAATAGTTGCATCTGTCCCTCTTTCCACATATAGCACTTTTTAATTCTGAATTGTAGAATGGCTGAAAAATCATTCCTCCATTAGCCATAGACTTAAGGTTTGAAACCACTGAACCTTTTAAGTAACAGGACTATTCCTATTTCAGTGTTTTAGGTCAAGAGAATTTTTAAACATTTTCAAGTGTTCTGTATTCGCTACAAAATCAACAGAAAAATAATCATGTGAGGATGCCTTGGCAAGTTTGCTTTTGTTTGAAATCAGCATATTGTAGTTATTTTTTATTTCCTCTTGTTATGAAGCTACATAACTTAAATACTACAGGAAGAGCCATTAAAACATTTTTAAATGACATAAAATTACCTTTATGAATAAAATGTGGTTTGAAAAGCTATCTTCTCAAGATCATCTCATGCTTCTGTGTCTAAATACAGCTACTATCAAGGGTCTGCAAATGAACTAGATCTCAGTTTGTTTACGTTCACCATCAGAAAATAACCCCAGTAAAGCAACTGCTTTTTTTATCCTTCCCATATGTGGTCATTTCATTCTGTCTTTGTGTACTTGAGAAATGAAAACTTGTGGCCTTCATTAAAATTCAAGGAATGTCCTCCATAGATTTAGAGGAAACTGGTTTGGAAAATGTTCAAACATGATTGTTTGGAGTGTTTATTTCAGCATGGATCAGAAGTGAGTTTTTGATAGGCCACCATAGCACTAAACTGTGCTTGGCTCCGTCATTTTTCCCTGGTGTCATGTCCTGGGAGTCCCTTTTAGGACAGCAGCCACTTTCTGGAGTGTCCTCACTGTTGGCTGATGTTGGCTTGATCACCAGAAGAAACTGCCAGGGTGCTTAAGGTTCAATTTTGAACCACTTTGTGGTGAGCTGTAAGAGCACTGCATCCAAAACACTGGTATGTCCTCTACTTTTAGCTGAGCATCATGCACACAAATTAGAAGGTGAATTAATTTATCAGCAGTTCTGATTAATGATGTCAGTAATATGAGCCCTAAGTATTCATAAACCATGGCTCAACTTCCCTCCTCTGTACTCTGGCTGGTGCAGCTGCCTTAAAAATCATAATGTGCAATAGCAAAACATTAAAGCATTTGGATTCCTCTTACTTGCTTCTAGCTCTTGAACCTTTCAGGCTGTGCTTGATTCACTAGTATAGATACTTCATTGAGGCACATGGAGAGTTTGAACTATGTCCTCCATCACAAAGGCTAAATGCCTCTTTCTTTCCTGTCTGAATTCAGCTAATATCCCTTAATCCCAACGATCCAGGTGCCCTGGATTCCAGAAAAGCACCAAATATTGATGGCATTATGAAAAAAATAAAATAAAAAAGGCAACTTTGCAGCCCCTAAATTAGGAGAAAGCAAGAGAAGAAAATGATTACGATAGGGAAACAAAAGGAGGAATTAAGCAGAAAAATGTTGCACTGAATAACTTTTTCCCTTTTACTTTAAATGGGATTTTCTTTTTAGCCTCTTCTAAGGAGTTCTTGTGGGTATAATTCTCTCCAATAGCCCTACTAGTGATGTTGTGTTTTTCCCGTAATTTGTTAGTCAAGCATGAACCAGGATCTCTGTGGGTTCCCATTCCCAGCTTTTTTGAAAGCTAAATAGTTCCATTCTCTGCCCTCATCTGCTGCCACAGGAGAAGAAAAGAAAAAATGTAGGAAATTTGGATCTGTCTAAGCCTGACTTGGAAATCTTGCCGTGGGTGATGAAGCCGGACTGTGTCATTCCAGCTGACATTTGCATTTAGCATAGTTAAGAGTTAAATGCCAATATCTGGCATTTGTACACTGCAATTAGCAGTATCATTTGTTCTCATCTGAGCAGTCTGAGGGTTTTTTGTTTTGTTTTTATGTGGATGACTTGTTAGGATGCATTTCTACTGCAAATTTTCTAGAAAAAAAAATCTATTTTTGTAATGAAAATACTTTTTTTTGTTGTTGTTGTTGTTGTTATTGTTCTTCTGATAGCTATGAGCCACAGAGCATAGAAGATGGATGCTTCTACCAATGTTGGGAAGTTCCCTACGGGCAACTCTGTTTGCCTGTTTTTCCAAAAAGCTTGCAGTGTAGTCAGTAACTTTGGGTCTCACTTAGGCACTTGTGAGTAAGAGCCAAAGTCTTGCTCTTGCTTTGAGCACAGTGTGGGCAGCCTTGGGGAGTCAGGGAAGCTCTGGGTAGATTCTGTCTGCCTGCCTGCCTCAAGCTCACTGCAGTCCAGATTTGTCTCAGAGTTGCCAGCCTTGCTCTTGCTTGTGTACTTCAGCCACTCAGAGCTAGAACCAGGGCAGGAATAAAGCACCGGGCACCACGTTGCTTTGACTCTACTTCGAAACCTCTGTTGTCAAGCCTCCTGCAAAAGCCAAGTGCTGAAAATCACAGAACTTCAGGCAGAAGTTGTTTCAATTCACCAGGCTGGGGCAGTTTCTGAAAGCCTGCTCTGAATGATTTTTCTGCTTTTTTTTTGTAGTCTTGAGTACTGTACCTGTCTTGAGAGCTTTGTATTTGCAATTTTTTTTTTTTTTTTTTTTTTTTTTTTTGAGTCCTCTGGAGGGTGGATGCTGGATAAAATGCAATGTGTGTTTTCAGAGGTGCAGAACATACCCTGGTGGCTTATAGGCAGAGCTGCCTCTGAAGACACTGGGAGCATTTACACATGTAGAATGACAGCAGCCAAGACCAACATGAAATAGCCACAGGAGGACTTTGAAATGCTCTAAGTGGGAGACATGGAGGGCTGTTAACACTCAGGGCCAGATCCTGACCCTCCCACTGGGCGGGTGTGCAGCCCAGCCGGAGCTGTGTCGCCTGGCGGGGCTCCATACCGAGGAACAATAATCGTGTCCAAGGATGGCTGGCCTGCCTGGGTGGCAGTGTGGGCATCCCAGGCTCTGCAGACGGCATACAGAAGAGAGGTCACAGAGGTTTTGAGGCTGTTGGACACCGGACAGGCACCGGCTGATGAATGGCTTCAAAGGAGATGTGGAGGTGCCTGGCAGAGCACATGGAAGCAGAAGGGTCCTGCAAGCCCTGGCTATGGCTCAGGTGGGTTTGGGACACAAGCTCTGAACATCAGGCAGCTCAGTTGAGCTGGCCTGGGGCAGTGTGAGGCGTGGGTCCATCTTTGGTACACCCCAATGGCGCTGGTGGTAGGGATTGGTCATCCCTCTGATGATCTCAGAGGTTTAGCTCATCCTAGGGGATCTGAACCCACTGGTCTGTACCTGTACACCCTGCAGCCTCCCCATGAATGTGCCCAGTGGGTCAGACCCCCCAGGATGACATTACAGCCCAGACTGCTGTTTTCACCAGTGGCTGCATCTCTAATCACCCAGTCCTTGCTGGAACATGCAGCCCTTTCCCCTCATTCCCTTCTCCCCTCTGCTCATACTCTTCATCTGGGGGGCCTATGGTAGGGACCCCCACCATACCTGCCCAGCAAGCTTTTCTCTTCCTGCCCTCTGCTCATGCCCATCCCAGATTCTCACATACACACTCACTTGCATAAGAAACACAAACCTAAAATGCAATACATGAATTAATTTAATTATCCAATTAATTGTAGCTACAACACATCTGCTATTGTTTCATGGTCTCTTCTCAAAATTTAAAACACATTTAAGGAAAAAAAAGGCAAAACAAAATACAAAAAAAAGATCTCTCTGCCAGGGCAAATCCTCAGCATGCTATGAACAAATAAGACATCTGTTTAAAGTAAATTGGGGCTGGGGAGGATGGACCAAAGACAATAACAAGAGCACGAAAGAATAATGACAAGGCGAAATCCCAAAGAATTACACTCCCACTTTGAGCCAGGGGCAGCTCTCTTGTTGCTGTGCAGTTAGCCAGTCTCCTGGAAGTTAAATTGTAGTAAAAACATCAGAAAAGCCTGTCTTTTCGTGGTGTTTGTGATCAGAGGTGGTCGGGATGTAGGGGGGTGGAGTGAGAGGAATTAAATCTATGACTAAACATTTTTCACGGCAACAAAAGGACGGCGATTAAGAGATAAATTAATGCTCTGGCAACGCTTCCTGTTTTGAAGGATGCAGCAGTGGGTAATGAATGGCTGTGTTTGGAGCGAGCCTGAAGAGCCTCTTGCAGAGCTCTTCGCTCAGGCCAAACGGCAATAAACTGGCCCTCCTCGTCTCCAGCTCCTGCAGGAAATGGACTTAAAAAATCTTTGGCAACCTCTGCACCCCCTTTTTCCCCAGGGTTGTCATTGATCGTTTGATCTCTCCCTCTCTCTCCCTCTCCCCCGCTCCTAACCTTTTCCCATTCCCCCTCCCTTGGAGTCTGAAGTCTATTTTCAGTGCTCTGCTGTTGAAAGGCTTTGAAAGCTTTGTTTTCAGCAAAATATTTCCTTGAGAGCTCCCACCCTGTTCCCTGCTCCATGCCGTGGGCTTGCAGGTTGCATATAACCCCCTGGAGCGAGTCACAGGGCTCCTCCACAGCCCAGTCCTGAACTCAAGGGACAATAAATACCTGCTTATTTCCAGGAGAAACTCTGGACTTGCATAGGGTAGCAGTGACTTATCTGGGTCGGTGTCAGGAGCGTAGCCAAGCCACCTCCATGCAGGGGCAAGGACAGCATGGTGGGGAAAGAAGGGACGGGAGCCAGCATATCTAACCAAGGTGGCGGAGTGTTTTGTACGAAGGGCAGAGCTGGCTTCCCTCGGGCAGGTTCCCCTTTTTCCTCCTGGTGTTGCTGTGTGCAGCAATGCCTCTGGGAGATACTTGGAGAGGAGGAGAGCTAGCCGGGACACTGCTACTTTGGTTACCCCTTATGCTGAGACTCTGTTGAGGTGAGCAGCAGTACCTGCCACCACGGAGCCCGAGGGGCTTCTTGTCCCTGAGTCCATGGAGTTGTCCACCACAGCATGAGCTGCCAGGTGTGAGAGCCTGGGACCCGTGTGGCCATGGCTGTGTTGGTGCAGTGCTGCAGCGGCAACAGCGGGAAAGGGCCAGCCAGTACTGCCGCCTCCCCAACTGCTCAGGAACACAAAACAATTTCCTTGGGATCAGTGCCCATTTCCTCCCTGAATGAGCTGTGAACAAGGGCTTCCTTGCTGCCACGGCGTCCCACCCATATCCTCCCGCGCCCACCCTTCCAACCTTACTCACAGCACAAACTCCTCAGGGAAATGCTGAACCAGAAGTTCGGTTTGGAAGGCTCAGCTGGGCTCGCTTGGCCGTGGTGGGAGCAAAGGGTGAATGGAAATCTCCCCACAAAACAAAGCAGAGCTTCAGATGGGCAAGAAGAGAGAGCTTGCTTCGACATTGCTGTTTCTTGAAGGTTTACTGTGCTCCCAGGGAGGGTCCTGAGTGCCTGGTGTGCACAGACTGAGAGGGTCTGCTTAAATTTTAATTCTGCCTGGTGGAGCTTGGCTTCCCAGTACAATGATTTTAATTTTTTTTTTTTTTCCCCACCAAAACCAGCTAATAATTGAGGACCTTTTGCTGTGTGAAGCCTGTGGAGGAAGTGTGTGTTGTTCTTGCACACAGAGTGTAAGGGTTTTTGTCACACAACTGTTTGCTGTTGCTCCCCATTGTCTCTGCAGCTGAGAGCTTCTGTAGTGTCCCATCAGACACAAGCAAGGGCTGAGCCCCAATCCCTGCTCTGTGGTCTCAGCTCTGCTCTGACATATGGTGTAGCTAATCAGAAAACCAATTTAACCTGCTGCTTGAGGCTTTTTCCAGGCACAGGAGAGACATCCCCAAGTAACAGATTCCCCAGTGAAATAGGTATTGGTCACCCCTCACTGCTGGTTGCAGCCTGGATGTGTGCTGACACTGCTCTGCTCTGCCTTAGGACAGGCATTAAAAGTAAGGTGCTATCACCCACACAGCCCCATACAGGGCCACCTGCACCCACACCCACATAGCCTCTGGAGCTGTGCTGCACCCTGACTGTCTCAAAGGGACCCAGCTTCTTCAGTGGCAAGAAAGAGATGTGTAGTGGAGAGGAGGGAAGAAGACGCAGGGGAATTTGGGAAAACAAGCTGATGTTGTCCTCAGGCTGCAGAGCTTGGAGGCAGGGCTGCCAGCCTGTCAGCTCCTTGTTTGCCTGGCTGAGCCTAGGTATCTTCTGCCAAAGCATTCTTCATGAGAAAGGACTGTAGAAATGGTCTTGAACACAGAGCCCTGAACTCCCCTCGTGAACTGGGTCCCAGCAGGGGGGAGCTGAATTACTCCTTCCCTCCCACCCTCCGACCTCCGACAGGGCACCCTTTGGTTGCAGCTGGCAAATGCAGTGAAAATGAGGAACTCAGAGGAAATGGCTTATTTTTTTCTCCCTCTTTGTTTTTTCAGCTGTGCTAAGTTGGGCACCCCTTTCCTCTTCTGAAAGGTGTCGCAGAAGCTATATTAAACCTTCAAAACCATCCCCCATGAGCAGCACCTTCCTGACGACAGGGTGTGGCAGGGGCGTGTTTGCAGGGTCTTGCAGGAAGGGGTGCGGGGATACCCCAGTGATGCCCCCATGCCAGCACCACCGCCAAGAATGGGCCAGCCCCTGCGGGGCTGGGCTGTGTGCAGGGCAACTTGCTGGGCACTACGAGAGAAATGCTGCCCCCGCTACCTGGCTGCAGAACTGGGACATATGGAAAAAAATACATTCACCCCTTCAGCAACCAGAAATATTTCAAGGGCCTTGTGTTTTCAGTTCAAAGCACAGATAAAGGGAGGTGGATATTTTAGGAAGCAAGTGGTAATGATTAGAGTTTTGTCTTGAGTAGTCATTTTGTCATAAAAGACTGGATTTGTGTGCTTCAGAAAAATAGTCTTTTCCTCTTATTTGATGATAGGTTTCCTTCAATTGCTATAATTGTTCATCATTTTATGAATGCATAACAGACAATGACATGTGATTAAATCTCTGCCCAGGGCTTCCTTTCTGAAGATCATAGAGATACACAGAAATCACTCTCTGCTCTCTGAAAGGTTGGTAATTCCTGTCCAAAGCTGCCTTATACACACATCATTCAGCATATGCATGTATGCAGAATTCTGTCACCCGTAGGTGGTTCTATACATGGCTAGGAAAGTAATAAATTTCAACTCAGTCCCACTGACGCTGTAGTCTGTTGTCTCAGAGAATATCCTGTGCAACACCACAAGTTACAGTTAAAGACTAACAGCTTTGGAGAAACTTCGTGATTGTCAAAAAAATTAAACTTAGTCTTCTAAAAGAGCTCATAAGGATTAATATAGTCTTTTAGCTTGAAAATTATGGTTAGGAATTTGGCTAGAGTTGTCTGGTTTTCCTTGGAAGGTAACAAAGCAGGAAATATAGTGGGGGCAGGGGGATTTAATTTGAGGAATATTGTCTATACAGAAGATATAAAAGGTGTCCTTTATATTCTCTTAGTACAATTTCTCACAAATGGATTAAAGTGGCTGTGAACTTTTACAGAAACTTATTTTTTTAACTGTTATTGTAAGGCTATTACAGCTGACAATGTTGCTGTGATGAATTGTTTTGTTGCCTCAAAGGAAGCAAAGTGTTGAAGGAGAGACACCTTCTCAGCAGAAAGTTAAAATAAAAGAGAACTGAAAGTTAATTTCAAATTGATGAAGCTGTATTGCACTTGCATGGAGCTGTGTGTTACACAGAGCAGCTCTGGTCTTCTCATTTGACGGACACCCAGAACTCTTCTCCCCGCTCAATCCCCCAGATTAATAGATAGACAGGGGGGGCAGGGAGGGAAAAAGTATCCTACTTAATTGCTTGCTCCACCTCTAAGTCACAGTTTCACGTACACAGATTTTCATATCCATGTAAGTGATGCTCTGCCATCATAGGTTTGCCTGCACTTCCCTGGGAATTTAGTATTTGTTTTATTTAGCAAACGGTGTGTGCAGTATCTAATGACAGTTTCTTCCACAGATTCTCATTTCTGGGAAGAAACCTGGACATCTCTTGTCAGAAGGCAGATTTTCAGCTGGTGTCAAACTTAATAGCTTGCTTGACTTCATGGCATGGTGGGAATTTGTCCCCTCAGACAGTTCAACCTGGAAGATTTCTGGCTTGACATTAACAAATAAAAGTGAAGATGATCTCAGGGTTCACCTCTGTGCCTATTTTTTTTTTTTTTTTTTTTAGTGTTTTCCTCTTGTACTCATCACATTCATTTACCACACGTAGAAAAAATCTATCATTAACTATTTTCTCATTTTTGTGATAGTATAGAAATAAATTTAATTCCTTATTTAGTGTGGCACAAGAGAGTGGAGTGCACTGTGAGGAAGAACTTTATGGGTAACTTTTAATGACTTTTTCTTTCAGTGGAAGTTTATACCTAAGCCCAAGCTCAGGGTGAAGCTGCTGCCTGCAGTTGCTCTGAGCTGTGTCAGCTGGACACACTCCTCTCCCATCTGGAAATTGGTGAGAGCCATAGCTTGAACATAGTCACATCTTGTCACACGTTTTTGTAGCCGAGGAAAGCTTGTACAGAATCCACGACACCAGCATAACATGAAATGCTGGAGGAGATTTTAACGGGAGGATTTCCTGCCTGTGGATGCTGCAGAGGCCAGCAGACATGGCTTTCCTGAGCTGCACACTGTGGCAATGGGGCGTCTCAGCAGAGGTGCTTGGCTGGGGAGACAACGTTGCTGGGATACGCTCCAGGCTGCTGGAGATACATGTAGTAAAGCTAGGTTATAATAAAATATGAAATTAGGCCAGCCCTTGTTTAGGTCCATACTGCGATACAAATGCCCAGGTCTTCTGGATCTGCAGCTCTCCTAGTTCTGTAGCTGGCACAGAAAGGTCTCCTTCAGTCAGCCCTGGGGTAGAGAGTGAGTGAGAGTGTCAGAGCAAAAGGGGATCTCATAGGTGCCTGCCGGTCTATGCTTTTACTGCATCTCAGAGGAGCATGGATGCAGTTGCAATCACATGAGGAGACGCTGCCGAACCGGTAGCTGTTTGTGAAGACCCTGTGCACAAACGACAACGGGCACTACTCCACCACACTGCTGGCAACTTTTGGGAGGTTAGAAAGCAGCCCAGGCCCAGCAGCACCAGTGGTGGGTCCATAATTCTGCCCCTCCCCAAGCATAACAATGCCATGTTGTCAATATGTGATCATTCAACATCAACAGACTCCCTTCCCTCTGACCTTCATCTTCCCCAGTATTGTAGAGAAAATGCCAGAATACACAACCCCAATTTGAGATTAAATGCCACCCTCATTGCGGATGAGAAAGACTAAAGTTTTCATTGGAAATATCTAGAGAAAAGTACGCTTGTTTGTTTTCTAAGCTTGCAAATGTTGTAGCAACCAAACCTTGTTTCTGCTTTCTATTCATAATGAATTAATACAAAAAAATAATGAACAAATACAACAAAAGAATAAAGGTTAATGTATGTCCTCCATCCTATTCATATATTCAGGTCTTTAGACCCAAAAAGATTCAAGTTTGCCCTGTGCATATCAGAGGGTTGCTAATAAACTCTGCTGAAAGTCAAGGGCATGTTAGCTTGGTATAAATGACTTCTTATCTGAGATACACCACCTGCGATCAGCTCACACTGAGGACAGGAGAAGACCCTTTCCGAATGGTCTCTGTTTATCTCTGTTCTATGGAAGAGCTAAATAGGGCTCATTGTATTCTTATAAAGTACAAAGAATACTTCAGCCCCACACAGTTGCTTTCCATACTACAGGCAAATGATGAGTTTAGATCTATTGTTTAGATAAAAGAGCTGGATTCAACACAATTCTAACTATTGGAGGCTTCGAAGTCACTTTGTACAATCTGGTGGAAGTCAGTAGGTTTTTATTTAATTGAGGGAACTTTTTGGCATGAGTTTCTGAGTGAATGTAGCCTACCTGAGACTTGAGACTTTCTTGAGATTAATGTTTTGTGATGAATTTATCATTATCTGAGGAAACTGCTTGTCCTGAGAGCCTTTTCTCCACATGTCCCAGCTGAGACTCCCAGCAAGGTGGCAGTGGTCTACCTGAATATGGGTCCCAGCTGAGCTTGGATAGAAACAAGCCCAGAGACCATTCAGATAGTGTGGCTTTGCAGTGTGTAGGCAGAAAACTGTTCTGTGAGGACTGTGCACAAGGAAATGTCATGTCAAACCAAGGAGTGCCTTGAGAGCTGGGTGTCAGATTAAGAGGATGGCTTTGGAGTATGGCTTTGGAGGTCAGCATCTTAAGTCTGCCCAAGGCTTGTCTTAGGTACCAACATCTTCAGTGTGATCTGTTCTTGGAGCCTGAGTATGTTTCAGCATTTGGCCCTTAATGATCCTCAGTAACAACAATATGGTATTTTTGGCCTGTGACTGGCCAGCCAATCCATATGGCAACATTTCTGCTTCCTGGGTGGATGCCAAAGCTTGGTACATATAGAAATGATGACTAAGCCAAGACACTGTCTCTGGGGCATGGCATAAGTCAGACAGCCCAGGACCAAAACAGGAGCAAACTGGCAAGGCAGGATAGAGATATGATGATGGATTGACAGAAAATGTGAGGTAATTGCCCAGAAAGCTATGGGATAGGAGTGAGAAAAGGAATTCAAAATGGTTAAGAAGAAAAAGGGTTGTTCTCAAACCTTTGCTTACTTCAAGAAATGAACATCACAAGGAAGTTTTCAAAGTTCTGAAAATGTGTGTGTGAGTAGCTGGTTTTCTTTGTTCCTAGTTTTTGCCAAGAGGAAATTCCCTGAGTCTAATCCACTTCTTCTTGGCATGCCCTTAAGTCATTACTCAGGAACAACCGTAATGAAATAATTTGGATCATACTAGTGAAAAATTGATTTGAGATAATACTTAAAATCTTTGCCTTTTAAAGGTTTGAGCAAAACCACTATCCTTCTCGATCCAGAGAAGGAGTGGGAAGCTCATCCCTATGTGATTTCCAGGTTTGTTCTGTAAAGACATTTGGACCATTCCAGGATGCTTATTTGTATCAGATATGGGCTTCCACCAAATCCTTAGTATGGAGCCATGTGTGTTTGACTTTGAAGTCAATCAACTGAAGTACTGGTGTCAGTCTATGTCTAGAAGCATGCACAGTTGTGAATGCCAACATTTGACAGCTAGTGATGGAGACAGTTGGAGGCATCATCAGATCCCTATGTTGTAGCTCCATGAAAATCCATATGCAAGGGGGGAGAATTCTGGAGGGACAGACTGAAGCAATTGTAAATATTTTGCTTTTAAAAAAATGGAGATTGTCTTTACCAAATGGAGACAGCTGGTGGGTACATGCGAGTTGTCCAGTGACAGCAGCATTTTCTTGCAGCATTCTTTATTGAATTACACAAGTCCCTCTGTTCACTCCAGCAGCATCACTACTGCAACTGTGTCCCAGATCTTGCTGGGACCCACAGAGAAAGGTTCTTTGAAATCCTTGCAGTTTCATCTCATGATAACTATAATGAGCCACTGGGCACTGCTGGGTAATCTGCACATCAGTACACAAAATCCCCAAAGGTTTCTAAACAGAGTGTTCACCAGTGACATGTCAGAATTGCTTTGTTAGCCAGATATTACTTCATTGCACAATTTGTAGAGTTTCCAAGTATTTCGCTGTTTAATTAACTAGATGCTTGCTTAATTAAGTAGATGCAAAAGTATTTGTGATCAATTGCCTATCTAGTTGTCTGACCTGCTATCAAGACTTTTCTACAAGATAAATCTACACCACAAATGCCACTCAGCTAAATATTTATGCAGGGATCAGGAGAAGTAGAGTCCAAATGATTTCCTGTGGGGCTCCTTCCTCTCTTGCCTTCCACTGTTGTTCCTGCCCTCATAGAACTCAATTATATTCCTCACATTTAAAAAGGCAAATCATGTTTTCAAATGGGTTTTGATGTTTCCAATAACATTTTTGTTGTTACTGAGGAATGGGAAGGGAGGGGGAAAGCTGGAACAAGAGCATGGAGGGAAGGGCTGGAGCACTGCATGATTTACAACAAGGAAGCTGTTTTCCCAAGGAAGGACAAGGGATAGGAGCTGAAGGACAGCCAAAGAGATCTTTGGAGGACATCTGTGTTCCTGTGAGGTTGCAGTCCATTCAGTGCCTTTCAACATAAGGTCCTTCTGCTCCTCAATGGCAAACTACTGAAGCCAGCATGGAGGAACATAGCTTTAGCTGCAAATGTTTAGTCTGCATAAGCTTGCTCACCTGAGATGAGGATCTGAACCCTGAAGCACAAATCTTATAATCTACAGTTATAAACGGGAATGCGGCAGCTAAAGGGTGTGCTCGACAGCAGTGATCAAGTCGGTGGCAAAGTGATGCTAGACCATGAACCTCCTGTCTATCAGAGTAAGATCCTTTTCTCTAGGCCACGCTATCTCTTATAATGCAAGATGTCTGGATTAATTAGGGCTATGTTTCTCTATTGTGACTTCAGTGAGGTTATAAGAAGGATGAATTTGTCCCTGAGCACAAGCCCGATTCATAGATGTAACATCCGTGCCTGTTACATTTTGTCATGACCGTAGAGCTGGCTCAAGGTTTCTCAGTGCAAGAATGAATTCTGCTGCTTCAAAAATGAGGGCAAGCTGGCCTGAAAATTAAACAGTTAGTTTGTGACTACAGTAAAGTGTATTTCCAAGGAAGTGAGAGGGAGGAGAGCTAGGGTACAACAGAGAAGATTTCTGGCTATTCGGAGATGTTTTGGAGCCTTGGTTTGGGAAGAGCACAGAGATGGCAAACGAAAGGTCTGAGAGAAGCCGCGGGATACTCAGGACAGCTAGGGGAAGAGGAGGGCTAAGGGAGGTCAGTGACAGATCTGGAGGAAGTGGTCAGGGGAGGTATTCAGCAGTTGTTGGAAGAAGGCTTTTCCCCTTCCCCTAGCTTGTCACCCTACTGATTCCTCCCTCCTCCTCAGTTCTACTTCTGTCTGTGCATAAGGAGGGCTACAAATGCCCTGGCTGGAGGTCATGGATGTGTCATTCTGCAAGTAGCAGACTTAATGAAGCCGATGGTTTCCTGGGGCATTAAAAGGGGTTTGCATTGGGTTCTCTGCTGTCTAATAGGATGTAAGTGCTGATCTGTTTTTACCTCTATGGACATTTATAATATCTCTTTCCCAGGAGGATCTTCACCGCCTAATAAGGATCATGTTCACATTGCAGCCTTCACCTCCACAGGGGCACTAATTGTGTCTTTCTCCTCTAACCAGCTGCCAATTTTCATAAAATGTGTTGGAATTTAATACCTTGGGGACCTCTTATTGTCTGTCAAATTTCTTTGAAATTGGTCAACAGGTTCAAAAGTTACTGGTGAGGAAGAAGGACAGCTGAGTGCAGATACATAGACAGGTGAACCCCCTGCCCCCCTCCAAGTGATACTGCACGTACTACCTCCTTGGAAAACCAAGCTAAAACAAATGGATAGGATCTCTGGCCAGTGCTAGTGTTCTCTGCTCTGTGACAATTGCAAGCTTAACACACCAAAACCTCAGCAGTATTAGTCTATGTCCTTTTATCACATTAAGAACTGTCAACTTTTCCTTGCAGGAAAACCAGACGCCATTGTGCCCTGCCTGTTTGACTTAATTCTCTTTCTTACTAAGCGCTCAGTTTCAAATTTTGTGGGTGCCATCATCCTCTGTGCAAAATTACTGATGCTGGTACACAATGACATGTCCTGAGCAAAAGGATGGTCTTCAGGGTCCAACCCACCTTACTTGTGCCTTACAAGGAAAGGATGTGAGACATTACAGCCACGTGCTTTCCCCAGCGCATCTCTGTGCCTGACGGACTGTAGCCCCAGCACAGGTTACTCCTTCTGGCTCTCCTCACCAGTATGATGTACCTCATAAACTGGGATGAGGTGGGATCACATACCAGCCACTCTCTTCACCAGCCAGATTCGTGTGGCTGTGTGAGTAAATAGGCAATTACTCAGCGGGGGATGTAATAGCAGGCATGCTCCTGCAAGCAAGGATGTTTATGGAGATTTCTCAGTATCCCTGCCCCTTCCTGCACAGTGGTGACACCAAAGAGTAGGGCTGGGCAATTAATTGGACTTTCTGTTTGTCTACTCATATGTGTTCTCTGCAACAAGGACACCCCATCTGATAGAGAATAGCTGGAGGTGTCTTTCCCACATGGAGCAGTCCCACTTCGCATGGCACATCCGAATTCTCCTCAGCAATGAGACAAACAAGAAAGACTTCCAGCTCAGAAGTGATGACACTCACCCAGAGACGAATATTTACATCTTAGTCCTGAGCCAGTGCATGCACTTTTCTAGCAGGAAAAAGGTGTAGATTTAGAGTCTTTAAGATGATGGAGGGACCAACACTGATGATACTCATATTTGATTGAGTACTCAGACTTCACTGGGTAAAAAGGCATAATACATACTTTTTTTTTTTTTTTTTTTTTCCCCATGTCTTCTCTGCTGTCTTCCTCTTCACTTTTGGTAAATTCACTGCTGAGCAGCAACAGCAACAATGAAGTTTCTCCCTTAAAACACTGGCTAGTGCAGACTACCTCCATAATTAGTTGGAGCTGTGCTTATATTGCAATGGCTTATTTGGCTGTTCCTAACTTGTCCCAAGAGCCAGCTGCTTCTGTATGGGCCTGACTTCAAGGGTGTACCAGTCAATGGGATTTCAGGCTGGATTTCCAGTGAAACATGCACTTCAGTGGGTGCAGCTCTGAAATCCTCAAGCAGCATTTTTCAGGGATTCTTTTCACAGAGATTTCTGGTCTGCAGCCTGGTAGTATAATTGTGGCACAATCCTTATACATTTTTATCCCAGCTAGTAGCACTGTGGATATTTTAATGAATCATATAAATGTTTAATCCTTGTTAGAATCCTGCTAAGCTCTTTGCCTTAATAATTATCTTGTGGGTTAGCTCATTCAATACAAAACTATAAGACAAAAAAAACCCATTCCTGAGTCTATGCTGGAGTCAAATAACTCAGCAGTGCACTTAAACACAATGGGAAGTGGAAGTTTGGGATCAGGCAGTTCAGATTAGCAGGCCAATGAACCCTCCCCAGTGGCCAGAGGGCTATGCAGTTCGTGATGCTGCCCTACTCGTGCTTTTGGCAGGGGTTATGAATCAGAAGCACTTTTGACAGCACAGCACAGTTTCTGCGTGCACAGCCTGGAAAACCAAAGTGAGCAAAGTGACAGCAAAAAAATGAGGTTGTTTTCCAAAACGGTAGAGCTTCACTCAGAGCTTCTGAGTCACTCTTGAACTCTCAATGGAGAGAAGTGAGGCACACACAAAACTCAGCTCCAGGATGACTGGGAATGTTGATCTTAAAAATGTATCCTGTGTTTATCAGACAGGAACCTAAGGACTTGGCTCCTTGAGGGCAATGTTTATAGCTTATTAAGAGTGAGACCAGTGTGCTGCTGTCACTGATTTTGGTGAAAGATGTGCAAAAGGCCTTTGGACTCAAAGAACCAGCTGTACTGCAAAATGGGCTGTTGAAAGATTCGCAGGGGGTTGAATACACTGAGAGATGAACTGTCCTTCCCAGCCTGCCCTCAGCAGTCTGTGGGGTCAAAACATGTTGCTTTGTGGGGACAGTCTTCCGCATTTGCACACAGGTAAGCTGTTGCTCTCACTGCGGTGGAAAATATAAGTATTTCCAAAGTCATGAGAGGCTTTCAGTGCACAAGTGAATGGTACTAGGATTCTACTTCTACTGTTGAACCCAGTAGAAACGCTTTCTTGGCCCTACTGTTGTTCTTACTTAGTCTGTGGGATGACATCCGATGGTAACGGTGTAGGGGTAGAAGTTCTGACCCTTAGGGTCTGATCCAGCTTCACTCCTGATCGAGCTTCACTGCAGGTAAGGTGAGCTGAGATGGCAAGGGAGTTATGCTGAACGTTGCAGCACAGACCCATGTTTGTTACCTATTAAGTGTCTGAAGCACTGATGCATCACAGCCTTATAGATGCTGCAGGCTGGTAGGTGGAGGTCTGAACTTTGTGTGAAATCCAGAGAAACTGACATCCTGGCTTCACTGATGCATTATTTTGCCTTCCTTTTTTTTTTTTTTTTTTTTTTCTGTGTATTAGTATTCCCTTGTTCCCATGAGAGACTGTGGTATATCTATCATATGAAGCATGCAGGAAAACCCTACTTGTAAACAGATCTAAGACAATATTTTTCAAGCCCTAGGTTGGGATTTTGGTGAGCAGTACACAGTTGTCAATATTCAATCAAGGCTGTTCTCACTGCTCTGTGCGGTTTATCTGCCTATAAAATGGTGACACTGCTTATTTATATTTATATATATATTATACTACATGAAACCATTGTGAGAGCTACTAGTGAAAGGTGCAACAGAAAAACTGCCATGAATTGCCCCCAGACCACTGGAGAGAGCACAGTGCTGCTGTTGCCATGGCTTTCATACTATTAAAAGTTAGTTTTCAAGAGTGTGCAATGAACAGCACCTATGTTAGTGAACTTGTGAGATTTTGCTTATTGGGAGTACACTGGAATAGTAGGGCATCCAGGGAGCATCAACAGATGCAGTATAACCTCTTCTAAATTTAAAAATAACATGATCATGGAGATTAATACTACCCTTCAGCCAGGCTTCCATTTCACAGCTGTGGGCAGATGAAACTGTATGTTGGAACATTATTTATGTTCTACAGAACTCAAAGTAAGGGATAAATGTTTCTCACTGGGGTTAGGGGCAGGAATGAGACTCTGTCATGATGTGAATAGCTACAAAACTAGCCTTATTTGAAGGGTCTCCATGGTTAGAAGGGAAAATTGCAACAAATGCAGCTTGCAACTTAGAGCTTCACATCTGGACTTGAGACTGGTTACAATTTAAAGATCTACTTCTGAAACATCTCAGCATATTACAAGGCATTACATTCAATAGCAATGTATTATGGTCTGTGAAGTTAAACAAATTCACTTGCAGAAGAAAATAGGATGTAGTCCAAAAGCTGATTTAGGCAGGCTTGGACTTCATCCTATAGATTTGGCACTTGGGAAACTCATACTTTAGTTAGGGTGTTTCTGCACTGAAGAGACCTGCAAGATTGGACTCTTAACATTTCTAAGATATGCCAAAGCCATGGATCTAAACTTACTTGTATATAGTGTCAACACTCACATCAGCAGAGAACACAGTTTTCACTCTATCTAGTGACTCTTCAGTTTTTTAATTTTTTCACTTCCTTGCAGGAAGGGCTTGACATCAAACGCCATGCGAAATGTAGTTTTATCAGGAATATCTCTGGCTGTTGCTGCAAGGTAGACACCTTAAAAATATGTCTCTAAACATAGCAAAGGGAACCCTATAGTCAAGGGATTTTGCAAAACATCCCACAGGTCTAAACTTCTAAAGGAAGTGACTTCCAGAGGAACAGACCCTCTAGTGAGGGTGTCCTGCCTCTGGACCGACAACTCCAAATTCTTTGCTAATGAGCCGTGCTCATTTATACCAGCTGTAAACCTAGCATGCCAGTGCAAATTTCCTGTTATGGTGAAAATATTGCTTGTGAGCCTTGTTGGATTTGCAGTGCTTATATCCCTTCATCTAGAGCGTGATTAGGCTTCAGGGACTTTGGATTTCTCTCTAGCATCCAGGGGAACCCTGCTGAATTTGAATACTTCCACTGAAAACTTCACTTTGTTGCAAGATAAAATCAGAGAGTGAAGTCACATTCCCAGGGAGTCATGAGAATATGGGACCTGACATGGCTGTACTTTTCCAGCAAGTCACGGCTCAGCAGCAGTAGGACGAATCCTCTCTCGCTCATCATCTTGACTGTCTGTGGCTTCACAGAAGGACATTGTTTTCTCCAGCCATTTTTGATATAAGCTGTGTGCTGACGGGTGGCAGACGGGTGTCTGAAGCCCGCACGTACGATGTGATGTGGAGGACCCCGCAGCCGAGTGGCTGCAAGAAGGAGCCTCTTGTTATCTATTGTGCGTGGAGCCTCCCCTGTGGGTCCGCGTCACCAGCCACATATGGAGGGAGCCCTTTTCATCTGCTCCTTGCTGACTGCCGAAGGCTGCTCCTGCGCGGCCGCCGAGAGCCGGGGGGCCCACGCTGTACAGTTGTGGTTGTGAATTCCTGGGTGGGGAGGGGAGCTGCGGGGCTGCATGGGGGAGGCTCGGCTGGGGCCAGGGAGGGATCTTTTCAATGGCAGCACAGAGGAGCCGGGGATGGGTTAATTAAAACGCTCGCAGATGGTTTAGGTTATGGGACACATGTGTGCGCCTGGCTGCATGACACTCATCCGAGCCAATTAGCCGCCTGGGAAAGGGATGCTGACCTTGTGTGGGAGCGGGGTGCTGGCTGGGCTGCTTGTGGGGGACAGCAAGGTGAGGAGGGTCCTGGGGCTGCCTGCTGGGTGCTGGGGTTGCGTGAGACCCTTCAAGGTGGGCACCAGCTGGGGGGCTGTTCCCTGTCCCCGCTGAAGAAATGGGGTACCCTGTGGTTGAGCCTTGAGTGCTGCTGAAGAGCAGTGCCTTCCAGGTCCAGCCCTGCTGGGTGAAGGGCAAGGGCCGCAAGCACATTGCATGCGTGCCTTCTCTCCAGGGCTGGCTAACTCCACTGTTTGCCCAAGGGCCACAGGGAGTTGTAGGAGAGCTGCTGGGTGCCCTGGGTGCTTTGCCTGTACCACGTGGTGAGGGGTGGTACACAGACACTGGTTTCATATGTGCTCTGCTCTCATTTAGCATTGGGAAATTAGGGAGAAGCACTACTGACTTCTGATGATACAAGCACAGTCCAGGAACGAGTGTCTCACTTTTTTTTTTTTTTTTTTAAACTACAAAGAGATATTTTAAAGAAGTTAGAACAGTACAGCATGCAATTTTTCCTGTCATTGAGCTATGCGCAAACCACACAAATATGTTTGAAATATTAATAATTCAGTGAGATTATGTCATTGGCTGTAAGATTAACTGAGAAACAGAAGTATGACAGTAACAACCGTTTAAAAACCGGATGACTAAAGACAGGAGACAGAAAACCCATCCGGCTGTACTCTGTCAGACTAACAGATGCACAGTAAACCTTGACTGTAGGCTAGCAGTGGCTGGGGTGTGAATTTGCAGGTGTGCAGGAGCCTGAGCAGGTTAAGGGTCAGGGAGTGGCAGCTCCCGGGTACACTGATGCTGGTCCATGGCATTACTTGGCTCTTGGTGGGAGGTGGCCCAGCTCTCTACCACCATGCTGGGGTGTGTGTGTCTCGTTGTGGCAACTGGCTTGGGTCCTCATGCACTGCTCCATGTTTGGGCAACTTGCAACTTTCTTGAGCTAATTACTCCTTTAATTTCAAAGATTTTGACTGTATTGCTAGACTTTTGGAAATCTGGGTACATAATGCCATTTGGGTGTTTGATTTGCAAAGCCAAATGCCTTAAATGCTCTAAGGACTTTACCCACAGTTGTGTTGAAAGTCTGTGTCAGAGTAGGAAACTGAAGCAAATTCTCCTTCCAGGTTCAGGTTACTAGTGTAAAATCTGGATCAAATATGATCATATCTCAGCCACTGCTGGTCCAGCAAATGGTGGTTGGAATTGCCTAAGCCTTTACAACTTGGAAGGTGCCTTCTTCCTCTGGGTGATAAAATTAAGTTTTCTGCTGAAATTTGTTTATGGACCTTTTTCATCCTTGGGAATGAAACCATTTCAGTGTCAGACATATCTAAGTCTAAAAAAATGCCTGGAGTGAGACAAACCAATCAATATAAGTGAAGGGGAAAAAATCCTTTCAAACAAAAGTGAAAGCAGATGATGGAAAATATTTATCCGAAACCAAAGCTGAGGTAGGATAATGAAAGAGAAGCTTCTATCAAAATTCAGAGATTTGCTAAAACTATTTTTTTTGTGTGTGAAAAATTAGCCTTTTTTCTAAGAGGCTAAATGTTATTAACAAAAGCTCATATAACAACAGAGGAAGCGATGGAGATGTGCATTAATTATTTAAATTAACTGAATAACACAGTGCAAACCAATCAGTGTCTCTGTATCTTGAACTGTGAGTGAGGACTAAGGGGTGGGAAATTTGGTGTAACTGACCTCAAAGGAGGTAACTGAAATGTTGAAAGAAGCTATGTGCAGTTTACAGACTCTCTGAGAGTGAGCTGGCTAACCTGGTTTAAGCCCAAGCTAACAAAGGCATGCAGTTTTTGATGATCCTGGTGCACCCTGGAACAAGCTATATGTGCCCACAAAAGCAATGCTGTTGACTCTTACATCCCATTGGAAACAGGATCTCAGCTTCTAAGGCATTGAAAGGCTTGAAGAGATGTCACCATTGCTGCTGTCAGCAGCAGTGAAGCTGGGAGTGTGGCACTGCCATTCCACCAGGTGCTGGCACCAGTTCCTGCAGTGGGAGAGGAAGGGCAAGAGGAGTAAATATTAGTCCAGCACTGTCCAGAAGGAAATGACCTCTTTTCTCTTAGTGGCTCTTTTTTCTTCTCCCTTTTTGTTTCTAAAAATGTCTAAAGTGAGATCAGTAAAGGGTATTGATCTGAGGAGCCACCGAAACAACAGCAACAAGAACTAAGAGAAAAAACTCCCCACAGTCAGCTCAAGAGGAAATCATGTGGGCCTGTGAGTTCAGTTTGGCTGGAATTCCCAGTTGTACAGATTTTGCACTGTCACAGGATACTTCTGTTCAGAAGGTACTTCTGTAATTCAGCTATTTTTCTCACCATCTTAGGTTAGGAGTGGGACAGATAGAGGAGAAGTACATGTGTTATTCTGCTCTGCAAAGCCAAAACTAAGCACAAATGTACTGTGGCCAAGACTGTTTAGCTGAATTGACTGTTTGCCATAGCTGCTTTCAGAAAACACATAAAAACTTTGGCCTCCGTCACAAGAAGCAATTTGCTAGAGAGGAGTCCTCTGTCTCACCAGAAACAATGTCATTTCACATGAGCAGAAGGGTATCGTAGTGCAGCCACAGGGCTAGAAATTGAGGTGATGTCTACAGCAAGGTCCAAACTTACTTAAATATTAGGCATTTGCAGTGATTTTGACTGTATACAGGATAGCCTCCTGGTCCTACTAAAATATTTGTGTTCTGGTTTTTTTGTATGCTGGAAAGCAGAGTTATCAAGTGCCACAACACCTGTCCATCCATGATGACCTTGAGAGAAACATGGTCTTTTAAGAATCTGGCCATTTTGTTTTCGTGTAGAGAGCTGATGAGCTTGGTCACAGGACTGAATGACCTGACCATGGTCAGGAGATGATAACTGGGATTGATACTGGAAGGCCCAGTTTTAGAGGGAAAGGGTACATTGAAAATCCCATCTCCAGTCTAGAAGAAAGAAAGGAAGTTCACATGTACAAATCCACATCCAATTCTACCAGTTTCAGTCAAGAAGGCAAACAAAAAGATTTTCAGAAGTCCCATTTGTAAAAATGTTATGAAAGAAATAATCAGCCTAATTCAGAATTTAGAGTGGCTAGTGTCAACATCAGCATCCTAAAGCTAGATCTTGGACATAATTGTCTTTGCTCACAGCCAGTGCTTGCACACGGGGACCAGTTCAGCTCAGCCAGGCATTTAAGGGGGGGTGAGGAGTGGGATGGGGGAGGTGAGGAGGGAGTGGCAGAACAGGTCTGCTGTTCTGGCTCCACAGCTTGAGTTTCATCATTGACCATGACCACTACAAGAGACTACCGTCATCTGCCAGTACCTGTCACATGGTGGACCCCCTGCATATCAAGAGTGGGGCACCCAGGCTAAGGAGGCAAGGCCTCTGGATATGGTGTTACAATACAACTTTCATCCCTTCATGTGCCATTAAGGGTTGTGTGCCAAAATCGGGCCTGCTGGATGCTGGTATACCTTTGACATAACAGTGATGTGGCAAAATAAAATAGCACTTTCAGTTACTTACTGGACACCAGCTGGTTTCAAATAGAGAGTTGGACAGGTCTCATAAAAGAATTGTTCTCAGTCTACACAAAGATGACAGTCTTTGCATACTCTCTGCCTCCCCATCCTTAAATGAGGAAAACATACTAGGTTGCCACAGGGGCAAGTTAGGGGATTTATCATTTTGTGGGTTCCTCTCCAAGAAGTCACTTTTTAGATCAAGAAATCTGAAGAAAACCAAGCCTCTGCAGATGATGAGAAACTTAACTTCTGCTAGGGAGGACTTAAGGGGAGTTTGCTGCAATTTACCTCATCGAAGTACTGTCATGTTGAAATTTTTTGGTACCAGAGAGCCTACTGTCATCACAGCCTCTGAAGGAAACACTCTTGAAGCATCTCACTATCCTGCTGTGGGGATGCCTAGGTGCTTTCTGGAGTTGGCAGGCTTGCAGGAAGCATCAAAACATGCAAATTTTAGCTTCCAGACAAAAATAAAGAAAGGAAGGGACTTTTGTTGGTTCTTTTTGTTTTCCAGTGACCCTCATTTTAATGCAGTCTGTCTCACTTTGCCAAGACGAACATGATGTTTTGGCTCTGCTACTGACCGTGGCTGGCTGAGGGTCAGGGAGTTTGCAGAACGTTTGTGGGAAGAAAAATACCCATCATAAGGCAGCTGGGCAGATCTCAGACACTCAACACCCGGGTCAGGAATGGGTTCCACAATGAGACGTTTCTACATGCACCAATTAACTGAAAGCATCCCAGGTAAAAACATGATGCGGGAGGGGTAAATTCCTTTCCATGCTGAACTTAAAAGCAAAGTGCACAAAAAACGGAAAAGCTCCAATTTCACCCTTTATCTTCCTATTTTGCAAAAGACTCAGTGTTTTTTAGGGACTTTAAAATCTCCCTTTATTTTTCCTGCATTATCATCCTGAATTATCCAACATCAGTGAAAAAAGGGTGGTCTGAGGAAGTGAATGGTTTCCTCTGTGTGTGTGTGAGAGAGGTGGGTGTCTCTGGTCTGATGAGCCCTGTACCCTGGCACTCGAGGTCCCTGGTAGCATGTCTCCTCTCTCTTCATCAGCAATAGAAGTGGCCCTGTGGTGAGTGCTCAGAAATTGCACTGTCACAAAGGAGAGGGAGAAAAAGAGGCTCCCCAGGCTGTCAATACAGCCTATAAGTCTTTCTGTGCCCCACAAGAGCCCCTGGATTATGCCTTTGTTTCACCCACAACGTGCCAGGGCTCAGCCCAGATGTGTATGGACAGGGGCTACCACGGAGAAGAGACTGTGTGAGCTGCAAGACACGGCAGCCTTGCTGGCAGAAGACTGGAGCAGCAAGAAGACATCAAGAGAAGTGTGGCCAGCAG
>NW_008584415.1:0-40216 GCF_000691845.1 Merops nubicus | reverse complement strand
TAAAGGATTCTATGATTCTAAGTTTCCATCCCCTTCAGCCACCTCAGCTGAGCAGCTTACAAGCCATTCCTGACAACAGCAGTCAAGTTGGCAAATTCCTAAATTAATTCTGCTCAAGCCATCACAAATAATGGCACTTAAGACAAAATGAGGAAGACTCATGTGAGCAGGTTGGACAGGTAGAAGATTTGAGGCATGATGGTCCTGTAGGCAATCCTGCCAATGATGAGAGGGTCTTTGTGGTCAGAAGGAGGAACTTCCAAATGAATATGGTAAGATAGTTAAAGGTATTGCTTCAGATGGGCATTAAACTCTTTAATGTTCTTCTAGCAATGGCCATTTTGCTGTAGAGAAGAAAAAAAAAAAACACCACTCTGTTCATTATTTCTATTCAAATGACTTACAGAAATGTTTGCAATAGCTGAATATTCAATAACATGCACTAACATTAACTACTGAGTTTCCCTTCAGTGAGAGGATTTTCAGGAACAGGCTTCTGACTTAAGTTAAAGGGGCTTTATCAAAAAAACTTTATATAATTAGCTATGCAATCCCTTTTGGTGGTTGCATTGCCACAGAGTATTTATAACTGGAGAAACAGCATCCCATGGTAAGCTAAGCCTTCCACGGGAGACAGAATTTACTGGAGTACATGTTCAATATACGTAATAGATACCATTTCACAGGATTAAAAATGTTGGCTCCTGAACAGTAGATTTAACCCTTCTGACTTGCTTTTCCTAGTTATTTTTAGCAGCTATCTTTGAATTAGTTCAGAGACGATAGGGTCTCCATTCCCCAGTTACACAGCATGGTTTAAGGAGAAGAGCCAGGATTAGCAAAGCTTGAACAGTACCTTCAACTCAAAAAGCCCTTAAAACAATGATTTCAAAAACATGTGAAGAGATAACAAGATAGGAGCATTATCAATGAATTTTCTTTCACTATATGAAATTCTAAATAAAACAAAAAGACAGGTATATTGTGTCCTTAATGAGGAGTAAATAAAATACAGTCAGGTACATGATTGCCCTTTTCATTAGTAATGCTCCTCTGCAATCTGGCATGTGTTAAAATGCATTTATGCCTTGGGCTAATTTGTTTAAATTTGAAATATTGTACTAAACTAAAAATAAAACATATGCTCTGTGCATATGTTATGCAGGCACGGAACATCATATACACGAAGTATTGCAGATAGATATTCTTCTCATAAGTAAATTAAGATGTTTTAAAAAATGTATGTCTGATTTCTTTATAGGGATATGCAGGCTAAGCAAATGTGCCTCGTCTCGGTGCTGCTTATAAAGCAGACTCCTAGAGAACCTTGGATCAAATATTTGATACAAACCTCTGACACTCAATGAGATATGTCATAGTAGCTTTTAAATTTATTCTCTTATTGCCATGTCTTGAAAAAAAATACCAAAAGCGTAGGCAAACCTTACATACATATATATATCTATATCTATCTCTATATATCTATATTAGTCCATTCTGCCTTGAGGCAAGAAACCAGAGCTCGTTGTGTATTTATAAAGCACTGCATCCATTCCTCCAGCATTCCAGCCAGGCAGTTTGATTTGTTGTCTTACAGAAAGGAAAGACTGGGGGACCAAGATGTTAGGAGGACTTGCCCGAAGCCATGGAGTGGGTAAAATTATAGAAGAGCAGAAAGAAAACAGAAAAAAAAAAAACAACAACTGATTGCTTATTTCCTACAGCAAATGAATAATTCTTTCCAGTGCTATTATTGAATTATAACAGAGTCTTATATTCTCAATTTTCTTACCTGCAGTAGGATTCCCTCATTGTCCAGTAATGTTTTGCTGCTTAATTAGCTCAATGGTAATCAGAGGCAGAAACCTATTCCTAAGCCTATAAAATCCTCCTGTGTTTAAGCTGAAATAAGAAAGAATCATTTAAATGAGACAGAACAAAACCCCAGAATTTCTCTCACCAGGAAAATAAACGCTGTAGGAGGCAATTACCGAGGACACATGCCATATACGGTTGTAGGCTTCAGCTCTAGGCTTGATTTTTATTGTCCAGGCATAAAAAATGATACCTAAACCCAATGTAAAATAAAGAAGTCAAAATAAAATTATCATCCCACAGAATAATTTACTTTCCATGGGATTTTCTGAGACTTGTGCTGTAGATCAATGTTCTCAGTGTGCCTAGAAACTTTATTCTCTGAATATGCTCCTTGGCCATCGTGCTACTTTATTGAACTCTGCTATCCTGCTAAATAATATATCCTCCCACGTACAGACACTATTTTATTTGGCCTGTAGACTTGGGGGACTTGTTCCTTTTCCAGACTCATAAGTTACGGGGTCACGTACTGACTATGGAGCATAGCCAAATGCAGAGCAACTAAAATTATAACTTCTGAGAACATATCAATAGGATCTAATCCCTTTGCTTGATTCTTGATCGCCAGGTGACTCTGGTCTATATTTAAATGAAAAAAAAAGTTTCAAAGTGAACTAAGTATGTTTTTTATGGTCAATCAGTCTTTAAACCTTGGCCTGTGCAGGGCTGTATGTCCATGCCAGGACCCTGGCTGTCTTCCCTGGCAGCATTTTGAGCTCCAGGCTATGACCCGGTACCAGGCATCTGTTCCTCTAGGCAGACTTAATTCAGCTGGAGCCCTAGGTGCCTGCTGCTCTGTCTGTTCCTGAGACAAGCAGTATTGGGGCTTTTTAAAGGAGATCCTACTCTGTATTCTCTCCCCATCCCAGGCCAACTTTTCTCCCCCTCTTCTGCACAGCTGGAAAAATTATGGATAAAGCGCTGCCTGATCACATGGCAGACAACAGCACACTGGAGAACATTAAATGTAGACACAACTGAGATTTCTTCTGGAATTAGCAAGCACACTGTGTGTTTCTGCAAATAAATATTTTAGATTTGAGCTCATCCTAGGACATTCTGTGCATCAGTGTAAGGGCACCCACTGACAAACAGAGATCCCTACATTCTATCCACATAGAAAAGGGTGTTGGTGGGGTTTTTTTTTATCTTAATTAGGTTTTTAAAGCCTAGTATCTACTCTGTGAATTGATGAGAAGCATGTTATTTTTGGCCTAGGCTTGCACTAACTCAAAAGTTGGGCAGAAAATTGTTCTATTCTATTTTTTATTTCACTATTCAAATTAACAGATGCACTTCCTATCATTTGGTACTTTTTCTGTCAATAATACACAAATCCCATGGAAAGATGCTGAAGATTTTCTTAGCAACCAAGCTTCTTGCCTCATATACACGATTAACTACAACAGTCTGTTAAGGGCTTAAAATAAACCTGTCTTTTTTATTTAGAATTTCATATAGTGAAAAAAGATTCATTGGTAATGAATTTAGCAGAGGTTCATAAGAATTTATTTATTTTTACAGAGGCTGAGCACTCAAGGGATGTCATGGTAAAAGCAAATATTGCCAAAAAGGCAAAATCTGCTGGGATCAGTCCAATGACTGAGTTCAGGAAAAGTAAAAGTCTCACCAGCTGATGGTATTGGCTCCCTATGATCAAAATGTAATTGATTCATGTCTTGTTAGTGCATAACACTGCTGCAGAAAGCATCTTTCTCCACCAAGAAGTAGAAAATTCCGCTATGAAAGATGGGATTTTGACAAGGTGTTTCTAGTTCCAAGAGGGTAAACACTTTGGAGAAGAGTATGAGGACTCCAGGCATGGCTTTTATGATCTCTGGAAGGTGAAAAATAATCAAATTTTCAGAAAATAGAAGTTGTATTTTTTTGGATAAAATATAATAAAACAAAAAAAAAAATCACAAGTTCTATCCTATTTCTAGATAATCTTTTTTTATCTTTGCTTAGAATAATCTTCATTGACTTCATGGTCTTTGAATTATACCCAGGGTGCAGGCTGATGGTACATGAAAAAGAATTATTTTTAGAAGCAGTGTCCATAAATGCTATAAGAAGAAAAAAAACCCCACAGCATCTCAGGTAAAAACTGACACACACTTGAACTCAGCTTCTTGGAGGCTTCTGTGGCATGCTTTGGTCACAAGTTAACCATCCATTTATGTTGCAGCCATCAAAACACTTAGAGACCTTTAGGTTTCTGTAGGTGTTAGAGCTAGTATTTAAATAGCCTATTTCTCCAACAATCCTGAAAGGTGTCCGTGAGCAGAAATTTTTCTGGCACTGAGAAAATATTAGTAGGAGAATAAGAAACAAAGGAACAAGAAAACACAGCGTTAAGCCTTATCAGCTGAAGACCTTAAGTAGACCTTTATTCGGGTCTTTTAAATAGTTTATGGACAATGGCAGCTTTAGTGATCTCATAGGAAGAATGACTTCTCCAGTAAACTTGCTCGTTGAAATTTAATGATATGCCTCCAAGTACAATTCTCCTGATTTGTGCCTGCTGTCAGGAAGTACAATACATCATAACAACTCTTCTCTTTGCAAGTGACCCACAGGATGTGATGCAAACAGATGCAGTATAGTAACGTGGAATGATCTAAATGGCTGCACTAAAGCTTGCAGCAAGTCAGACTTTCCTAAAGCTCTGCAAACTAGGAAAGAAAAATAATTTTTTAAAAAAAATATTAAGTCTTGGTTTACCAGGTTTTATAGGGATAAAAAAAAAGTTATTAGACAAGTAAATATTACTACAATTTTGAAGTATCTGAAGCTGAGTGGCTTGAGCTGTGCCTCCACTGCAATAGTTAGGGGTCTGTGAAATCGTATGGATGCCAAATGTTAGCGTGGGGAATTATATATTATGCCATGGTAATATCATGTGTTATGGCATGGTAATAAAATGCAGTGACCAGTACCAGCCATCTCTGTTATTCATCTCTGCTGCCAGGGGACAGGAGAAGGGCTTCCACAGCCATTTTGACAAACAGGCTGGCGTGCCTCGGCGCACCGTGCTTTAGCCAGCTGCATTCCTAACCTTCATGCCTCTGGCACAGAGGTATAAAATGACCTTGAAGTAACAGGGGGTTTTGTTCATATTTGGTCTATGCATAAGTTTCTAAAGTAGTGTTGTAGAAAAAGGTCTTGTAGGTAAGGAATGTATTTTCAGCTCCTAGTCTCCCAAAATACAGATAGCCGTCACTTCTTACAGATTTGATACATAAACAGGGAGAACACTTCTGCAGGAATTGAGAGAAAGGTCCAACTTTTTACTCCGTGTGATATTTGCTGATTGTCTGAAATAAGATTAGTTTTCTGCAATAAAAACTGTGCTTAAGGTAGAAAAAGCAGATAACTCAAAGTGAGCCACACCACCACTGGAGCCAACCGCTTTTAGGGCTGGGGAAGAAGTCTCTTATTTTAGGCACAGTGCAGTAGTTCAATTCTCATTAATTTCAATTAGAAGTTGATGAAGTTCTTTGGTTTATTACGCTGTCATTTGCACTACATTCTCAAATTGCAGCAAGACATTAAATATTCTCACAGGCAGTAACTGCGCACAGGGGATTCTATGCAGTGCAAGATGTAATGAAACCCAACTCATTATTATTATTAATTATTTGTATTACTTTATTGCTTAGGAGTTGTAGTCATGGATCAAGGCCTCATTGCATGATGCACAAAGCCAGAACAAAAGGGCCATTACTCCCTTAATTGTTACAGATCTGAGGTCATTAGTGGCATTGCTTGGCTTAAGAGCTTGGATCTGAATTTTCACCTCTCCAGAAGCCAGGCAGTGCTATCTCATGAGGCAGCTGGGTTGTGAGAAGTGTTCAAACTGCCCACACACATCTGTTAGGAATCAGTGCTGTCCGAGCAGCCATTCTCACTCAGCTGACCCCAGAGGAAATCCTCAGGCTGAGGAACTCCCACTACTCACAGCAGTCACCTGGTGCTCCTCTGACCAACCTCCACAGCCTCCCCGGCCCTGAAGAGCATCTCCCTGGTCCATGCCATTGCAGGTTCCTCATACAGAGCTGGCACCAAGCTTTTTTGTAAGTGGTAAGAAAACACCAAGATGTCTTGTGTGTAATGGCTGCAGGAAGAAAGGACAGTCACATTTGGCACCTAGTTCTAGGGCCCTGACTTCTGGCAGCATGGGGTGGCCAGCACAATCTTCCCCCCCAAAGAAAGGAGTCTGGGAGGAGGCTTGGCTGAGAGCTACATTAGTCACTCTGGAAGCCGATCATTATTCAAGACATGTCAAGACATGTCAGCAAGAAAGGCCTGGATTGAACAGAGCAGGGAGGTTCAGAAGTTAAACCAGCTCTATCACCAGCATAGAGAGATTTGCTGTGTATGGGATCAAACAGCAGCTACACATGGAGAGAAAAGAAGTGAGTGGAGCTCAGTTGGAGTATCCCAGAAAGAGAAGTGGGTGAGGAGGATGGCCTGAAAGTCATGTTAAGGTTTTTGAGAAATGGAAGGAGAAGCAGGAAGGAAGAAGTCTGGAAGCTGGGGGAGAACAGGATGGTATCTCTCTGTAGGAGGAGGTATTTGTTCTGCAATGAGAACTAACTCGTTTGGGTGCTGCAGTTGCTAAATTGGCTTCCAAGTATTTGTGCCTGATCCAG
Source organism: Merops nubicus (assembly GCF_000691845.1). NCBI lineage: Eukaryota > Metazoa > Chordata > Aves > Coraciiformes > Meropidae > Merops > Merops nubicus. Next base: position 33,683 of record NW_008584415.1, on the reverse strand, counting down.
GTATTCAACTCTCCCTTTTCCCAGTGGATCTGGAGGGGTGCTGGTTTGTCCTTGTCCTTACAGACTGGCTCCACCAGCAGAGCACAGTCCAGGCAGTAACTGTCCTTAGGACAAAGCGGATATGGAATGGGGTCAGAGAAGAACAAACCAGTGAGAACAAATTCAGCTCATTTCAGTGCAGAGGCTATGCCCGTAGGCTATATACAGGTAGCATACTTCTTAAATGACAGGAAAAAAGAAAGCAAAAAGGTGTGCAGAAAACTGTTGCCAAAACTATAGTACCTTGCTACCAGCCACCCACAACCTGAAAGAGAATACCTCCCTGGGGTCATTTTAACAAGCATTGTATGTGCTGTGTGTTTATATGGAAAGATGCTCAGACTTCTCTTAGAAACACTGACCAACAGCTCCTACATTTCTAGTTTTCAAAGGCTGTCAGTTACTCTGAATACTGGAGTATACTCTGATCTGGAGCACGTACAAACTTCCAAGTTCCAATATTAAAGAAGAACTTGAATGAAGTACCTCAGAAATTATGTGAAGTTCAGTAAATGTTCCATGTTAATAGAACCAGAAATTAAGCAGTTGTCTGAGCTGAATCCTCTCAGAAGTATTTCTGAAAATGAAACCCCAGATTTGCTTGGGCACAAACGTAAGAAGATGGTGAATTTATTCAACCCTCAAAACCAGAGAAATGAAGCTGTCCTGATGGTTAACAGAGAACTGTAGCCAAGCAGTAACACTGAAAAGATTTGTGCTGGGGTAGGTGGATGTAGAAAAGCAGTACGTTTGGGCTGATAACTTCCTAGACATTTTTATCTAAAGCTTGTCATCCCAGAGAGCAAGGAAGGGGAGAGGAAAAGGAAAGAAAAAAGATATTAAGCTGCAGCATTGATGCCATTTTGGATTCAGGAACCTCAAAATCAGAATAGTTTCAACAGGGGATGAAGAATAATGATGAACCTGAGGAATCATGCAGAAATAATTATTTAATTAATAGAGAATCACACCGCTAAGTTAGGACATTACCACGGAGGAAGCCTGAGATCACTTGAGTACCTTGTCAATCCAAGCAAAGGGTCTGCACTCTCTCCTTGCCCATTAGGAAAAAAAAATCTGCCTGGGCAAGAAGTGATGCACAGAGAAGTGGTTTTGTTCTTTTCATAGTGGCATCAAGCCAGAAAAAAGCACCAGCTGTTCTAAGAGTGATAATACATAAAATGAGATTTTGGAAATACAGACTTATCTCAAAAACTCCATCTTAACTGGTAAAGTAGGGACAGAAAACAGAGTCTTCAAATGAGTCATTCTAGTCTCTGCAAACATGCCAGCCATGGAGCTGCAAGCACCACGGGGGTGAGCAGTTCAACACCATCTTTCAGAGGGAGCCCTCCTTAGCCCCTTGGCAGCGTGCCTGCCTGCCATGGTGGACTCACCTCATCCATCCCTCACTGGCCATATGTGCTCTTTCCTTGGAGAGGTTAAGTGCTGCCTGCCTGGTGGGACACCTCTGCAGGAGAGTTCAGACCTCCCAGCTTCTGGGCCAGCTGCAGGGGTGACAGTCAGGAAAGGATGTGGCTCAGCAATTCCCTCAAAGGCAGAGCTGCAGTCCAGGCAGGTGGGTAAATGTAAGCCCACCAACCTCACAGGCCAGAAAGGCAGGTAAGTGGCTGAAAGGAAACGAAACTCCCAGCACTGCTCTGAGCATGAACTGTGCTCCCAGTGTGTTGATTAAGAACATCAGGGCTATGTTTAGGTCATGAATTTATGTGTTTGTTTGTTTGCTTTTTTTTAAGATGTCAGCTATCAAAGATTTGGTGTGGGGTTTTGTTTGTTTGTTTGTTTTGTTTTATTTCCCCCAAATACTCTGGTTTTAATAACAATTTTGTCATGAAGTTCTTATCAAAATATCAGCAATGCCTCCTCTGGCAATATCCAACAGCTTTTGGGATCCAGGAATTGCTCGCTCTGATTCTTCTTCTGCTACTCTCTAACAAATTCTCCTCAGCTGTCCATGCCGTTCCATATTGTATAAATGACATATCTACCAACCAGAGAAAGAACAAAGAAGTCTGTTCTTTACTTGACTTTGGAGGTAATGCATTCAGGTCAAATCCTAGCCCAGTATCACTTGGGGCCATTTACTCAATACAAGGGTTACAAAGGGCTGGTTGACACGGTATGAGAGGTGTGCACCCTTGTAAAGCTGGGTGGCCAGGCAGGCAACATATGGCATTTCAAAACCCACATGTAGGTGATTGTATCAAGCAGCTGATCAACACAGTTCAGGTGACATTGGCATGAGGCATCTACTTGTCAGAGAGTTGAACTTGCTCCATTGACATCCATCAACTGAAGAAGCTCAGACATCTGGCGAGCTGCTATAACCTATAGCCAGATTAATTAAACTTAGGTTTCTTAATCTGTCCCTGTTTCCTGCTCCTTCTTCACAGAGCTGCCACATGGGCATTGCAGAGGACTGACCAAATTCCTATCCTGGATGAGGGTTGCAGAGTCTTAATACATACGCCATTCACTGAACCACTTCCAGATCTCTCAACCTGTGTGCGAACATAAAATACCTGAAAAAGTCTTATTTTTGTCTAACCTAAGATCTTAGGGCTTTTTAAATCTGAAATAATTTTGCAGCAAGAGGAAACTGTTTTCTACCTGTCTCTAGCTCTAGTCTTATCAAGTGTGTGAGACATTTATATGTGAAAGGAAAGCCTCACTATGGGTTGATGAGAAAAGCAACAAGATTTCAACTGTTTTCTCAAATAAACAAACGGGGTCTTGCCAGGATTAACAAAGTAAGTCTCAAGAGAGCAAACTGTCCTTCCTACTCCATAAATAGCAACAAAGGATGCTGAGAACAGAGACAAGAGCAGTAGTCACCTGAAATTAATGAAGAAAGAAGAGTATGTCAAGGTGGAGAAGCATGAGTGGACAAGCACAGTCACAAGACGAAGAGAAACAAAGGGAATTAATTCATCATTAAAGGATGCTCCCTGGAAATAGATGGAGCCAGTATACAAATACATATTACTCTGTCTGTTCTGCAGACTTCTCTCACATTTTAATGTCTGATCATAGAAAAACACTTTGGTAGTCTCACCCTGTCACAAACTGAAAAGAAGGCCATATGCTGATTTATGCCAACAGCAACTATCTTTTGACATATATTTTTTCACATTTGAAAGTGCATTTAATAAGAGAAGCAGGAAGAAAAAAAATGTAGTTATGTACAAAATGTAAAAGGCATTAAAAGGATTAGAAAATTAACCATTCTTCTGTCAACCTAATATCACTTCTGGCAAACATAAAAAAACAGATATGGGATTTCATTATTCAACAACTGGAAGGAAAGACAGACATACAATCAATACGAGTAAGAAAACAAGATTTTTTTCTAAAGCAACTCAGTACATTTTTTGGTCATGCCACAGCTTTGGCTGACAAATGCATACATATTAACCAAATATATATGTACATATGCAATTTCAAATATTATAGATTACATTTCTGCTGAATCATCACTAAAATGCTAGGTGATAAAACCAGTTAACTGACCAATCTCAAACATAAGCATACCTAGAGAATCCTCCCCAACAAAGAGCATTTTTAGTGTGTTGCTGTGCCTCTTCACATTATTTAAGTTTTGTCAATGAACCAGAAGGAAATATAATACTGCTGATAAAGTTTGCACATAAAGCAAAGTGAGAAGACTGTTACATACAAAAAAGGACTGGTCTTGCCTCCAGCAGATGCAATAAACCGAGCACAAACGAACAAATGGAATTAATTTAAAAGTTAAGCCAAATAGTTACATGGAAAACGAATATTTATGCATGTGGGAGTAGAGATTATGTCCTGGGGAAAAGTGGGAAACTGAGGAGTCATAGTAGATGGTGAGCTAACCGTGAAGCTTCAGTGCAAGGTGATGGCTTAAAGGGTTAACATGATCTCTAAATACATAAGGGATAGCAAGCTAAGAGCAGGGGCATCTGTGAGCTTTGTATTTAACACTGGTTACTTGAAAAAGAACGTTTCTGGCCTCAACAGAAACAATGGGAAACTGTCCCTCATCTCATCAGTCCTTCATCATCATGTTCGTTAGGTGTGAAAGGCAGTTAGCCTGGGAAGCTGAGAAATACCAGAGATTGTGGCTTCATGTTGGATATATATATTTATCTATAGATCCCATCAGTTATCAGCAATACATTGGATCACAAATTTCATGACAATATATTTGAGTAACTGCCATAAAATTTTAATAAAGTATCTAATCAAACTATTAGCTTTTCAGAGCTGCAGCCACATTTTCATTAGCATTTTGAGCAAACAGATACTCAGGCAATAGCTAAATCTTTTGGAGTAACAAGGGGTGGCTGCAACAGAAGTCTCTTGACAATCACTTTTACAGTGGCTTGAGCAAACAGGGCTTTGATGTTGTGCCACTGGAAACAGGAGTGGGAGAAGGCATATATCAGGTACACAAGATGTTATTGGTAGTGTAGAGGAAAATGAGAAGTCAACTTTATTTTTCAGAAGTAAGATAATTTTACATTATGAAAAAAAAAAAATCACACTAGTGGCTGCACACAAACATATGGGCATGGAATAAAAAACAGCAAGTCCTGGTACTGAGCCTAGCCAAACAAATGCTAACATAACCTGAAACCAAGTACCACAGTGACAGCAGTGGTTGAGAGCAGTACCCACAACTGATCACTGTCCAGACCCTTCACAGCTATAAGGCACAGGATGAGCTTTGTATCTACAGTATGAACTTTCCTGTGGCACCTCGTGCAACATTTTGCATTTGAGGGCCTTTCTGATAACTCGCATGGCCCAGCCCTCCTTGGATGTATTTAGTCCTGCTATAACTACATTTATACCTCTGGCTTACCCAGCATCCTTTAGCAATAATTTTAGATTTATTTTTTTTTTAAGCATTGCTAAAAAAAAAAAAGCACAAAAGCACACTTCCTTTAATTTAATTTAAATATGTTGCTTTAACATCACTGTCTCAGTTCTGATAATACTGTCACCACTCACTGTGTTATTGATTGTTTTATAATTTCTGTGGTACCCCCACTCCATCCTAGACTTTTTTTTTTTCCCCCATGCTGAAGTGTCTCATCAACTGACTGCTGTCTCTTAACTGAGGGCTTCTCATCACCAGAGCAGTTGTGGGACAACATTCAGAATAGGAGGAGTAAATTGTCTTTGATGTAAGATGCAACTCTATTGCTGTATTAACTACGGTCTCCCTTTAAAAAAGAAAATATAGTTGAATTCTGACTTTCTAGGGAAGAAGTTGACTGTGCTTTGGAAAGTTAAGTTTATCTTAAAATTCAAGCAGAACTTGAAATACGAGCATAGAGGAACAATTTCATAATTTTGCATCAATGACTGCAGACCATCCAGTGGCAGCATTGGCAATAACTGGCCTTCAGAAGAGGAAGATCAGGAGCATATGTCTTTTGGAGAAAAACCTCTCTTTGGCTGAAGCAGGTTAAGCACTGCTGTATTTGGGACAAGCCTCCAGAAAGAAGAGAGCCAAGAGGGTAGTTGTAGAAGTAACGTCCTCTGCTCCTGCAAGCCTCTCACAACAGCAACGCAACCTCTCTTCAGGACTAGATTGTCTATGCTGCTTTGCAGTAGAAAGGTGAATTTGGAGCTTGTGAGGTAGCCAGGGTGCCAAGTACTTTCCTTTTTCTGTGTTGTAGCTGAGTCCATGGCAGGGAGATGCACTGAAAGGGAAAGATGTCTCATGATATGAGCAATGAGTCAGCACAAGAACCACCTCCAGCTCTGTTTTAGTTTATGTCTGTAGCCACTTTCTCCTTTGCTGCTTTTGCTTTTTGACAGCCGGGAGCCTGCTCATCTCATGAAGAATCATTACAAGCAGCAAGCTAGTGAGATAAACCCGAGACACTACACGAAGCATCGCTGGTGTGCCCACACATTGCTGCAGCCTGCCAGACTCATCACACTTGGAGGTGCCCCACACTTGGATGCTCAGGAATATTTCAGCACCTCCTGTCCCCTTCTTTCCCCTCAGATCAGGTATGTGAGTGCTCTTGAAATTAGTTTAAGAGTGAAGCATTTTATAAATATTTTTGCAACAGAGCAGGTGAAAACATCTTGGATCAATAAGTAACTGATTTCCTTGAAATTTGGGTTGTACTTCACTGAAATGATCTCAGCTCTGAGGTGCATCAAACACTTGAACTGTGAGAGTAAAGAGATCTCAGAAAGGGTTACAAATACTTGCAAGTTAACTAGTACCCCCCTGAGACACATTACTGTTCTGGACTTTCAAAAAGGGGAGGAACAAAAGGTACAAAGAACTTGGAGTTACAGGGAGGTTGGCACTGGCTCCCCTATGAGCCAAACACAGCACTCCACCACAAACTGGAGCAGGCAGGTCTAGTTACTGAGTGGCTGAGCCTACCTGGAAGCCAGACATCCTCAGCAGCTCTGGGAGACTCAGATTGTGTGTGGCTATTCTCTGCCTGTAAGGTGGAGATTGGATTTAATTGAATAATTCCTCCCTTATTTAGGAAGAATACAGCATTCAGTGTAATGGCACAAACCAGCCTGAGACTCTTGGGCGTCTCAATGGAGACTTGAAGAACTGTTTTTCTGAGCAAATCCAACATCATGAATTATTGCTTTCAGTCAGGAAAAGGAAGTTTTTTTTCTAAACAGTTCAAGATGAAATATGCATTTGGAACTTTCATTATTTTCTCACATACTTTTATTTCTTAGATGTATTTCCTTTTTCTTTGAGGACTCTAGCTTCTATCTTTCAAGGTTTTTTCCATAAACAGGAAAAAGCCACCACCCTGGTTTTTTTTTTTTTAAAATCAAAGCTAAAAGTCTCATAGGATTTGTAGAGAGTCAGCAAATCCTGTTTGAATAGTCCTGAAATGAAATGCAATTCCCTGAGGTTTAGGATCAGAGATGCAAACATGCCTGCCACAGTGGATTACCCAAATAAACTAGAAGTTTGGTAGAACTAAATTGTCTTCCAACTTGGTTCTGCTGATTTAACCAGGGGGAAAAAAAAAAAAAAAGACAACATTTTATAACATTCTAGGAGAGATTTTACATTTTTGATATGCTTCAAGAGTGACGTTGCAAAGCTTTGGGGGATTGAGGCATAGCAGTCAGTCCCACTAAGACAAGATAAGTTTATGTTGAGTTTACTGAATATCAGATCCATCCAGAAGGTTTAATCTGCTGTGTGTTATGAAAGTCACCTGTGGCAGGGATAGAAGAAGAGATAAGTGATGGTTGGTGAGATTCACAGGATTCACTTAGGAATGTAATGTCGCTCTTGCCCTATGAAAGCTTCACAGTGCTTGCAGATGCCCTTTGCAAGTCACCAAAAGGGGATGGCTTTTCCACCCTCATCTGAGCTTTTCTTCCTTCAACCCAGTCCTCCCACTTTGCCTGTGCCAGTCCATCAGCCTGCTCCTACTGTAGGCTATGGGTACCTTTTAGACCAATGAAGAAGACAACGTTATGACTGTCATCATTTTTGTTCAGAGGCTGCAAATGCACTGAGAATTCCCCGGCTGACTCACCGAGCTCACTGCAACTCTGCAGTTCATTAACTGCAGAAGTATAAAATATAAACCCACATTATCAGGACTATGTTGATGCAATTGCACAAAAGAGTGAATAAGGAATCATAGTGAGAGAAAAGGTAAACATCTGAATGGCCATTTCATTGAATGTTCCTTCATCTCCATGAAATTACAATAATTATCTGGACAAATAAGATACATCCTTTTGAGGGTTCAATTCTAACTTTAAACTAGTTTTTTGTTGTGGAGCAGACATTTATTTACCCAGTTATTCTGCTTACGTCACTGTGGAGTTCCCTTGAACCGTGCATTGCCTCAAGCCGGAAGACTATGACCTGACTGATCCCTGTGCTTCTTCATTAAAAAATAAGAAGCAGAAAAATAAATTAAGAAATCTACAAGCAACTGTCTTCATTCTAGAAAGTAACTTGTGTCACCCATCCACCTCCTAAAGCTGCACCCTTTTGTTGTCACTTTATCAAGCACGATGACCACACAGCCGCATCCTGCCCAGCTTGCATACAAAAAAGCAAGTGAGAGAGAAGGAGAGGGACTGATACATCTGGCTACATAAACATCACTTCTGCTGGAAAACAGGTAAAGTCATAGGGAAGGACAATCCAGTATATCTCTGCAGATCCAGCAATGAGTCACACAGGGTGGGAGAACCTCCATCTCTGAGACCACACTGTGGAAGTGAAGACCTACTTGTATGCAGGCCACTACAGCTTGAAGCTGAGCCTTCCAGTCCTCTTAAAGGCTCTATTAGAAGGCACAAGCTCAGCAACCTGGAGTGTATGTTCCTTTCAGCATTTTGCCTGGTGATTAAGAAAATCATCATAGCCTGAGAACTCTATTGCAAGGTGTATTTTATGTCAAATATGTGCATACAGTAGATTATGTTCACTAGCCCACAGCATCCCAAATATTTAAAGAAAAAAATACTGAAATGGACCTCAGATGACCAGATGCTGCTAATGAGGCTTGTTATCCACAAGTGCAGACATTTATGTAGACTTCAGAGAAGTCAATGGTGCCATCTAAAGGAAACTCATGTGATACACAGGAGCTCTTGACAGCTGTTGTACCACTGCCCATACAGCCACTGACTCATCCACGAACTATTTCTGCATAGTAATTTAAATAATCAATAAGCTGACAAAATATAGAGTCCTTAATATTTCTTCTGAATTACGGAAAGCCAACCTGTGCAAAGTTCAGGGTTTTTTTTTGTTTTTTTTTTTTTTTCAAACACTTATTACCTAGGGTAAAAAGGCATCCTTGTCCCAAAATACACGTAAGTTTTGTTGGGAGCAAGACCTCAGATCACGGCTCAGAAAAGAAAGCTCCATTGAACTAGCAGGACAGTCTGCACAAGTGAAAAATGACCCACAATATATTTCATAAAACTTTACCCTGAGCTTACACAAACCAGCTGCAGGTACACAGAAGGAAATTACAAGAGCTACTCAGGAAAGAGGTGTGTGAATAAACAAGCACCAGAGAAGAACCAGAGTTCTGTAAGCAAGGTTTTGCCTTGGCCTTAGCCAACAGGACTCTGTGATTCACCTATAAAATTCAACATATTCTCTTTCAAGAAACACCTTGAACAATAACACGTTCTTTATTTCAAACTTCCAGTTGAGCTCTGGCTGATTGCACCAGCCAAAGAACATCATTTGGCCAAATCAGGACAAGTGCTATTGATCTCCAACGTGCTGATATGCAGATCTGGTACATGGGTATACATTATTTCAGGACAACAGCCTGCTGCCCAGGAAGATTAATCTTGTGTTGAATACAACAGGCGCTGCACAGCTTTGCTGCTCACAAAGTCAGGACAATTATTCCCTGGTTTTGTGATTGCCACTCATTAAAATGAGGAGTTACTTGATTAGGTTTTGGAGGAACTCTAGATTTCAGAGTGTAATTTGTAACTGAGAAGAACACAAAAATATTAATATTGCTTAGAATTAAATATTTCTAGTGAATGTTGTAAATTTTGTTCATGCTTTAACTGTGCTTTTTTTCTCTGGATTGCAGTTAAAGCAAAGTTACATCCATGTGCCAGCATACGTGGTGCATTCACTAGAAACAAACAAAAAAAATTAAAGTGATAGGATTTTTAGAAGGCATTAGAGTGTTCTGGGGAACATTTTCATCCCAGATTTATGCATTTATTCAAACAGAAGAAACGACACAGTGAAGCTCATTCCACAACTGAAGATTAGTAAATTGCCTTTTTCATGAGAATGTCTGAGATTTGGATAAAGGATGCCTATACACACATAAAATGGAGGTGATGCCTTATAATGCACAAGAATGTAGAAATTTCTAGGCTAACTCCCATTACTGACCAGTGTGACTTGGGGAAGGCCTTTTGTTCCCCTCATTCCCTCAGGGTTTCCACACGGGTGGTGTGAGGCCAGCAGGTTTAGAGAGCAAGTGGAGAGAAAAATGTCTCTGAAACGCAAGTGCAGTAGCTGTTATTCTGTGTGGTGGGTTATGAGACAAGGAGAACCACGTACCAGGCAAGTAAATGCTTGCCAGTTAAATAAGAATCATTCCCAGGGCTTGGATGCTTGGTTCACACAGGCATTTAAGGCTTCATTTTGTGCTTTTTTTGACTGAGGATTCAAAGCCAGCCTTAGCTTTACACAGCCAGAAGGCGGCCAGGTATGGGAGTTCAGTTTGTGCCCTTTGCCAATCCAAACACGATTTCTTCATGCTGAGTACTAGTAATTAACTGATCTCCAGTGAGTTACAGCACCTGGGTTATCCATCCTTGCTACCACGAGAATTATTAAGCAGCAAACTGTGAAGCTAATGGCTCATTAGAAGCATGGCAAGAAGCAGCAGCACGTAGCCCGAGTCCACAGACTCCCAGTGTACTGCAGTGTGTATAACAGCAATGGAAACAAGAGGACTGGTATGAAGGGAGGATGACGGGGAAGGTCTGGGATGAGGGAGCAGCAGGATTATCAGCAGAAGGGTATGAGGCACCCAGAGGAGCAAATCATTAAGATCATTCCACAGTAACGTGCAGCTTTTCAGGTTACTTGGAATACACAGGGTAGCCTACATCCAGGCTTAAATACAGACTTAAGCCATTGATGGATGTTGGTGGGAAGGCAAAGAGCATGCTGGAGTACTTGGGAGCTCAGAGAAGGTGAGAAAGGACAGTGAGGAAATCCCAGTGACTCACAGATGTGGGACAGGATGGATATAAAAATCATAGGCAGCTCCTCAAGGGCACAAAAGGCATTTAGAAAGTTAGCCACCCTCCTAGTCAAAGCAGCGACCAGGAAACGTGAGGAGGACTTAGGGGCCAGAAAGCCTTGTTAGCTGGGTTGCCTTGTACCCAGGCCAGCTGGGTACAAGCATCTTTGTACCTGGCCACCGAACAGACCACTTGAGTAGATGCATCTTAGTTCTCATACGTAGCTGTGTGAGTACAAGTGAAATCACCTCCCCTTCCTGTGAGGCGTCTCCTAACCTCTTACAACATTACTTCCATCCACGGGTGAGAAGAAACTCAGCACATGGCTGGTAGGGATGTCCAGAGTGAGGAAAAACTGTGGGAGAGAAGATAAAAAGAACTTAAGGAGAAGAGGGGACAAAAAGCAGTAGACTGTTCAGACAGAATGAATGAATGAATGATGGTCCATCAAGAGCAAAGACACAGCGGAAGCAGCAAGAGGAGTTTATCAAACTTAGAGGAAGAAAGAGGGTCGTGGGACAAGCATCACAGAAATGATATCAGAAGGTCCTGGAGACAAAGTTTGAACAAAACATTTCAGGAACCAGGAGGGAGACAAAAGAGCATTGGAAGGATAAGCATGCATAGATCAGCTGTTGTGGAGAGAGCGCCGAGTTAGGGTTTGTGTCCTGAATACAGTGCTGTCATATTTAAGAACAGATGGGGACACAGGAGGTGTCTGAGGCAACTTTGTGCAAGTAGCACGAAGGAGCTTTGTGCAAAGGATTTGTGCCGGAAGGAAGGATTAGTACCAGTGGGATGTGTCCAGGATGACAGAGTCATAGGATGGCTTTGGTTGGAACCTCAGCGGGTCTCTTGGTCCAATCCCCTGCTCAGAGCAGGGAAAGAAAATAATACATGATGAGATGAAAACTTCTCTTGCATCTTTCACAGGTATCAAGTTAAGCCTCAGTTATATGCCAAAAAACGCATTTCCAAAGTCAAACCTTCACTTGGTTCTCTGCAGTTGATGCTCCTCTCCCATTTTACAGATTACTGGATTTGCTTCTATAGCTGCTCTAGATTCTCTGCTGTGGGGCACTGAGGGTTTGTGCACATCAAAAGCAGGCAAAAGACACATGTGACAACCTGTAGCTTGCTCTAAACACACATGCACATCTGATGCACAGCTGATGCCAGCAGAAACCAAAGATAGGAAAAATATTTCTCAAGCAAGTTGGGCTGGTGGTTAATCAATTGAATCGTACCTTTAAGAGAGGTATCCCAGTAACTCCCCAGCAGCCACCTGTCCCGGCTGACTCTGCACACTGATGCAATTGTTCTCCTCCTGCAGACATCAAAACTTTGCAGCTAATCAAAGAGATAATTTGAAACAGGAGACCAAGTTAAATTTGATCCAACAGAAGAGAATTCTATAAATGAGAAATGTCACCCGGGGCATCTCCTGTGCTTCAAATTGTCATCTAGGAACAAGAGCAGGTCAGGTTTAGCGAAGCCACGCGACTCTGGGAACAAAATCTCCCTTCCTGCAGCCGGCAGCTCCCTTCTCCTGAAGGTGCTCACTTCTGCCTTGCCAGTTTTTGCTGGTCTCTGCTTTAGAGCACTGTGCACAATTTTTTTCTTGAACAGCAAAGGCTCATCTGAAGCACTTGCTAGAGCACAAGTACCAGCAAAAGTCCTGCTGCTGCTCTTGTGGCTGTTTGCCCCAAGATGTTTCTCTAAACAAATTCCTACTCCTAACATGCCAAATCAGATGTTCTTTCACAGCTCCTGACAGTGCAGACAGGCTCTGAGCTTGCTGATTAAACCTTCTGTCTCAGGACCAGCAATGAACCTGAAGCTACCAAGCAGCTTATTCCTGCTTTGGAAGCATTAGAGGTAGATTTGCAATTCAGCCCTTTGGGCATGTATACAACAGGCAAAGCAAAATCAGAAACACAGGATCTTTAGGGTTCTGAAAAAGCATTTTTCTTCCTCTTTAGCTAGCCAAAAGATACCACAAATCTGAAAAAAATATTCAACACGTCTAAACACTTCCCAGTTCACTTTTCTTACCACCGTAGTGTTCTTCAAGCTTCAGTTCAAAGTTGTGAAGTGCATCGAAAGTTCTCCTACAGCTTGCACCTCTTCTCCTGGATTACAAATGATCTGCTACACTACCCCTGCCCTCCACTGTTCATCTCCACTCTCAAAGAGAGACATCTTTGTTCTTAAAACTTCCTGTCTTCTTTGCCAGGTGATCCCTGACACCTGACCACTTACATCAAATGCTTCTCAGATACTTTTGTTTGATGACTGGTCTGGAGATCAGAACTGGAAGACCAGTTTGGCCAGGGCAGTAACCATCTCCCTGAATATTCCACCAAAACAGTTAATCAAGCTTTAATGATCTTCTCTTGTTAGACTAGAGGAATTTCTCATGTCGCCTTCAGTGGTTCAAAGGGAAAACAAAACACAACAGATCCAACAGCCACATGATCTGAACACTTGACAGACACAATCCCCAACTGGACATAGACAACAAATCATACACAAATCATTATCAAAGCATTTATGACCTGTTTACTGCAAAAGATGGATTCTTCTGCAGTCAGTCAAGTGCTATTAAACACAGCCACCCCCAGCAGTGACATGCAGACTATCTGGATACAGTACTTGAGAGCAGGGGTCAAGAGGACTACAGGGCAATGTGCCCAAATGCAAGCTCCTTAGACCCCTTGAAGACCTTGTAGAAGTTGCTTCCAGTCAGTAGAAAACTGAAGAAAGCAGGAACACTGCTTACAGATGCTAGAAGGACCCAAAGGTTTCCCCTCCACACACATAAGACTCCTGCTCAAAGCACTGGCTTTATATATTTTAACTGTAATGATATTTGCATAAAAGTAAAACTGGAACGTGCAGCAAGAAAAGACAAACTGTAGAGACTGAGAGCATCAAGGGGAAAAGGGAAACTGTACCTGTGACACCTGTTTCCAGCAGATTAATTTATTTTCATCCTCCTAATGCAGATACAGCTTTTTTTTTGTGCAAGTCACTGCAGCGTTCGGGAAGAGTCTGGTAACAGGATGTGAACATTTGGGAACTTAAGAAGGGGTGATTATATGAAACAGCCTAGAAACAATATGTTTGTAATTGAAACAGCAGGGCACATTAGTTCAGTGTGATAGTTAAAATTTCCCAAATGTTAACGTGTTGACTTGCAAAGCAACAAAACCCCGACTCTCCATTCACTACATGATCATTAATAACCACAGGAGCTACATCACTGATTTATGCCTTAGAATCCTCAGCCCCAGGAAAGGAAAATAAACCACCCACCCCAGCAGTACCTCCAGGAGCAAAGCACCACCTTCTAGCAGGGCAGCTGTCACTCACAAGCAGGACAAGAGGGTTAGGACAAATAACCACCCACCCACAGACACCCACAGTGTTTACCCATGGACTTCTCCCACCTCTCACACCACAGCTCTCCTCCGAGAAGTCGCTGTGGAAGAGCAGCAGTTAAATTCCCTGTTCCTGGTCAGAACTGCCCTAGTATTCTGACCATCCTCAAGCAAAACGAACCAGCCAAATTCTGCAGTGTTAATGACTGTAAAGGGCACTGCAAGCAGGCAGGTGAACATGAGTTGCTCTTCACTACAAGGTGCCTAGGCACAACGGTCCCACACGCTGGGTCAGGATCTGTGACTAATTGTCTTTCTGAATGGGGGAGCAAACAAAGTTATTGCACGATGTGGACACCAGCCTCTCTTTTCAGAAGAGCCATTGTGTTTAGAGAAATCTTGACTCAAAGCATCTTGAAATCATGAGAATTCTTCTCTGTATGTTAGTATGTTTTGAATCAGGCTCATGAGGAGCGTATCAGAGAGGCATTTCAAAACATATTGTTCTAGTGAGCAATGACCTTCATATTATTTTCTGGAATGCCTCTGCTAAATCCTTCGCCGCCTACCTTTTAAAGTTGTGTACATGGCCTCATGCAGTGAATAACATCATTAGCAGTCTGCTACCAACCCTCCCTCTCCTGCCCAATAATAACAACATGATATAAAAAACAAAACAAACAAACAAAAACAACACAGCAAAGAAACCAAAACTTCGTGTTAAAGATGATCCAGTCACAAAAATTTTACTCAAGTCATTTATTAAAACCATTTTGTTAAAAAATGACTTAGCAATGATTGAAATTTTACATAGAAAAAATCTGAAATTACAAAAAATGGCATCATATAATAAATATAACCTGAATATATGAGAAGATTTAGACAAGTTTGGTAGTAATGTCTACAGAAAGCCTATGCAGAAGAGAGAGCAACTGTTCCTGAGCTGATTGTTTCTGTCAGTGCTCTTCTGACATAACTCAACTGCAATGTAGAATATTCTGTGCCTGAGCCTCTGTGCTAGGTACCTCTCTTCTACCCATTTCCTGACACTGATGTTACACATGCCTTCACCTGACACAGTTGAGAGGCTCTCCAAATGCCTGAGAAATAAAATATCTGAGGCCTAAAAGAAGTACTCCAAATGACAAGCAAGAAACTGTGGAGCAGGCTACAGGTAAAAAACCCAACACTTGTATGCTGGCTACCCAGAGATGTTCATCTAGTAGCTGTCCTGCATGCCAGGGCTGCCACATGAAGCTTGCTGCCTCTTTTAGTCAACTCATTCCACAATAAATAGTAATGCTCCCTTGTGAGAAATATCATTTTACTTAACATACTGTTACACATCAGTGAGTCTCAAAAATGTAGAGAGTGCTGGCAAGAGAAAGAGAGCAAGAACAACCTTACAGCTGCTGACACTTTAGAAGAATTTCCTGCTTATAGGTTATGCTGTTCTACTGAAGTGCATCTTTCCTCTATACATATACCCATTTATGTAAATTATCCCCTCGTAAGGCTTTACGATATAACTAAAAATGTTGCGAGTCAGTATCTAATAAATATTACATGGAAATATTTTTTTACTATTTACATATGAAACATAAAAATATGATCATTGTAAGACTACTTCTTCAATTTCATCTTCTAAAGAACCAAGGGTCTTAACACCTGGCCTGCTTCTAGTGTGTTGCCAGTGGTGCCTGTTTAGGATCCTTCCTTCACTGAAAAGCTCACTGTCTTCTCTTGCTTTGACCTTACTGTTCTTATTGACAAGAAGAGTATTACTAGAGTCCCAATCTATGTCAAAAGGTGTTGTATCATTATTTTTAGAAAGAAGTGTGGTACTGGCACTGCTTCCAAAGAGCTGTTCCATTAAATTGGACTTCTTCTCTTTCTTATTATTGAAATCTGCGTTTTCTTTAACATTTTCTTCTAAGTTGCCACTTTTTTGAGTCAGCCAGTTCGGTCTCCCTGATCCTTTCCCAAAGGAAGGTACATAACTACCAAATGTTAACTCACTACTTAAATCTACAGTCTTCACACTTCGTTGCCTCTGTCCTTGTCCTGTTGTGGCATCATCCTGGTTGTCACCTGCAGGAAATCCATTAGTAACCTTCCCAGGAACCTCAAAGAACTGGTAAATTTTTTCTTTTTTCTCCACAGAATCAGATCTTCTCGCTGTATTTATGAGTGGTGCTTGGGAAGAAGGTTTCATGTTTGCTACATTTTGAGTTTCTCTATCAATTTCTTGCATTTTAGCAAGCAGGAACTCTCTTTTTCGCCCCTCTTCCAGCATTTCAGTGCTTCTTCTTTCTTCTTCAGCTTTCTGGATTTCTGTCTCCATCTTTGTTTTCCCTTCTTTATCCAATAAAAAGCTGCTTTCTTTTTTCATTTTGTCATATTCTTCCCTTTCCGACTCTGGGGGAAATGTTTAAAACGTTACTTAAAATGTTTTAGTTTTAAAATGACTCTAAAACATTATTTTGAAAATAATGCAAGCAAAAGCCACTGAGTTTTTAATATGCTGTTCTATGCATAATTTGATTTTTCTACTGCAGAAATAAATTCTTCAAAAAGTACAACTAAATTTGCACCAGGTTCTCTAAGATATGAAATTTTACTGTCATCTTCCAGAGGGATTAGGACATTATCAACATTTCAGAATTTTCAGAGCAATTTAATTTCTGCCAATTGCTTTCCCATTTCCTGGGTTTGACTGAAAATGAACACAGTATCACTGGCTTTAATAGTTCTGACTTGCACTGCTCTTTTCTTTGGCAGCACCACTGATATTAGAGGTTCTGCAATATATGTTTGGGGTTTATTTTTTTTTCCATGAAGGGAACTACTCCTGTGAAGTTATCAGGCCACAAAGTCACAGGAGACATTACTGGTTTCAAGTAGTAAAAGACTGAAAACATACTGCATCTACTGCATACAGAAAGCACGTTCACATGAGTGTTCTCTGCACCACCACATGAACTCAACGAGTGCCTGTGCAAATACCAAGTGTCAGTTTGCACGGCTATAAAGGGACAGCAAAGGTGCAAACAGCAGTAAACTTCTAGACAGACCCTGCAAACGCTTATGTGTATGAGAAAGCTGCTCAAATATTTCTCTCTTCAAAATATTTTTCTGCCAAGACAACAGACGTGTTTAGCCAAAAGTTGAGCATGACTGTTTGGCCCCTTCAAAACACTGGCATTGCTTTTTGAATGCTTGATTCAAATTCCTGACTGATGTTTTCACAAAGATCTGTTATCTACTGTACTTCAGATCAAGTTTACAAAAATAACTGCAACAGTTCAGTTCCTATTTTTTCTCAATAGCATATCAATACACCAAGCTAATTGAGGAGATACCTTTCTGTAGGTAAGGATGGGAAAATATCAGCTGACACCTGTAAGATGGATTGGTAAGGTTGTCAAATCATCTAACTTCAAGACAGAACAGAGCAGTCTTGGCTTATGTAAGTTGTGCATTAATGCCAGTGGAGGTAGAATTTTTCAAAGAATTTACCTCTGAAAGTCTCTATACATTTTTTAGAATTTTTTTTTGTCATCTAGAATAAGTGGTACTGTTCATCAACTATCATCACTAAAAAGAGTATTTTAACATGACAGGATGCAGCCATCTAGAAGAACTCAGATGTGGAAACAAAATGAATAAAAAAAAATATTAAAATGTAAGGACACAAATTGTCATTTCTCAAATAGCCACCCCAAATAATTCAGATAACTACAAGTGAAAAGAGAAACCACAATTTCAAATGATACAAGTGAAGTAGGTATGTGTAGAAAGCAGGCCATATTAAGGAAAGCAAATTTGTTCTACAAGAGTAAAAAACCTACTGCCTACCTCAATAACATCTAGCAAGTCTGAGATAACACCAGCATTTACCTGCTATGTCATACTCATTTTGTAAGGCAAAATCTCTGAGGCTTCAGCATTTTTTTTGTGGACAGCATTTTTTGCTGCTGCATACTTATTCACAGCTGAGTGCAGGGCACAGATTTATTCTATATCCCGTGTTTCTTTCTGATTCTCTTTGCATAATGTAACTGAAAATCATTTCCCACTGAAGCGATCTCTGCAAAATCATTTTGCTCTCCTCAAAAGACACTGGCAGCCTCACTTGATTAGTATTCTGTGGTGTATTTCCAGTCTTAAGCTGCCCGTTTCCTTACCATCATGAAGTTTTTGAACCCTCTCCTCTAAAGCCTGTATTTCCTGAAAACGTTTTGGTTTCTCTTGCCTTTCCCTGTCTTGGTCTTGTTTTAGATCTGCTTGCACTTTCCATCCTTTTTCTGGAGTTTCTTTTTCCTGAAATAAATTAACACAAAACTTCAAGCGGTGGGGAAAAATAAAACAAACAAATTCATACAAATTACTATGTCACTCTCAAATCACATTCTTACTGCTAAATGTAAAACCAAGTTAAGGCATCTAAACCAAACCAGTTTTGACAACCCAGGGGTGTGGCCTGAGGATCTGATCACCTCTAGTGTAGTTTATCTGTTAATTTTGTTTTGGGCGTATAAATCAACTTTATTCTATATTACATGTTTCAGGGAAGTTGCAGCTCTAACACCACGCAGAAAAATTATCACTGTGTTAGGCTAATTCTCTGTAAAAGCCAGAAGTTGTCTTTTTTTTTTTTTTTAATAGAAGGCCAGACCCCACCACCTTATGCTTTTAATAATCAGTTTGTTGCCATCCATTTCCACAATCTCATCTTTTTACTCAGGTGAGCGTGTTGGAGATTCAGAGAGTTTCACAGTGGTACTTAAAGTTTCGGAGTACTACATAACAAACAGTGAAAGAGAAAGGTTTAATCTTCCCTGAAGAATTCAGTGAGTGAGCATACAGAGACATTTAAAAGGACAGAACCTGCAGAAAAGGTATTAATGTCAGCAGTAAAAATCACTAACGCAGAAAAATAGTGGCAATGAAGAAAAGAAGGCCAGTATAATCCAACATGTGGATGTTAACTTTGTAGTTTGTGCTTATTTTAGAGGAAAATAAACGTCTAGATTAAACTACACTTCTAATAGAAATAAGATAAACAGTTACTATTTAATTAACAAAGAAAATATTACTATTAGCCAAAACACCTTCCATGCATTCTCCCTTCAAATACATGATTATCATTACTATATTTAAAACCAAAACAAATCGAATTTCCTAAAGAGATAGTGGCCAAGTATTTAAAATGCTTTACTTGTAAAACTGATGAAAGCACAGGCTACCCAAATGTAATTCACATTACTTAAAGCAGTAACCATACACAAGCTAGAGAGGTCTGTAAGATGCCAAGGACTCCATAAGCTGCACTTGCACCAACCAACTGTGGGCTTCTGCAACTCACACACAGAAGTGTATGCTGGAAGAATGCTCACATTAAACTGCATCCATACTTACAGAAAGGATTTTGGGAGAGAGAACATACGAATGAAACAGCCATGAAAAAGCTTCAGTCCTACCAGGAAGCCAGTCAAGACCATCACTAGAACATTATTTCTGACAATAGTCCTAGCCTTATGTAATCAGAATTTGTACAGTTTGTACCAGAATTAGTGCCATTTCAATTTGAAATAGCCTACAAATCTTTGATTTTAGCCTGAAGCCATAGAAGTATTAACAATACTTCTAAATGGTTCTATTTCATAATAAAAAGGGAAGTGGAAAAGGAAAAAAAAAATCCAACCATATTCACAAAGCTGGAAAAACGATAGAAGAAATACCAGTGCTATGACAATGAGAGGAAGTGTTAGATTTATGCATTGTGAAACAAATCTGGAAAGAAAAAGAGACCATAATTAAGACCAAAGCAAAAAGAGAGACAAGGCAGCCAGCAGTGTTACAACAGATTGTTCACATAAGCATTAGAAATAAAGAAAAAGGGGAGAAAATGAAGTCTTAAAAACTTCAAAGAAATGACAGCAGCAGAAAAAGAAACAAATTGAGCTAACAGTTATCAGTAAGACATAGAAATTCAACTGTCACGAAAATGAAGTGTTATATTTCTGGAAGGGTAGAGTCTCTCTTGAAGATCAGAATGTTTTCTAAATTATATATTCTCTATACTTATATTTGTCTATATACACAATTTTCTAAAATGCAAGCTCTGTATTAAACATTCAGTCTGATAGGTGAGTTACCTGGAGCAAGTCTCAAATTTTTACGGAACTCACTATTTTAGGAAGAATTCCTTCTTTCTTGTTTACTGTGTCACCACAGACAAGTTCTGATTCTGGAAGAAATTCTACTGGTGAGAAGTATCCACTGGTTTGCACACCTTTTGTGAGCTGTGCTCCTTTTTTAACATTTTGGTTGTTGGCTGTAGAAAATACAAACTAATTAAATTGTGTTTCTACTTGAAAATATCCCACTATATACCAATTTCTCATTTTTAATGATCCGCAGCAAACAAAGGACTGTACTGGAGCCAATGGAAGTGTAAAATATTGACATCTTTTACATAGTTGTTTCTAGCATCTGTTAAGGACTAAATTAAAAAAAAAAAAAAATTGTATGCAAAACTTCTACTGAAAAAAATAAAAACCCACCCTAAAGCTACTTAAAGTCATTACAGTATACTGAGTATTTGTTAAAAATCCCCACAAAATATCTCACTCATCTTACTGCTTGTCACAGAAGCTACACAGAGAAGCAAACTCATAACATTAGAATTCACTTATTTGCATCTTTGAAACACATACACTTCTCCCTGTGGAATGGCATTTGAAAAAATCTGAACCTAAAATAGAGTAATAATAGAGCATCTATAATAAAATGAGCAGAAGACAAACTGTTTGAAATGCTGGCACTAAATATTTAAAACAACCCTATAAATTCCTGCTTCTTATGATAAGTAAATTCTACTGATCCAGTGAAATCAGCCTGAGTACACACACAAACAAATATATGTATATACACACACATAAACACATGTATTTCTGGGCGTACCATAAAGCTTGATGCTGCCTTGTTACACCAGAAGAAATCACTGCACTGATACTTTTTTAAGATTATGTTCTAGGACACAGGTACTCTTTGAGGTGAAGAAAAAGAAAAAGTGCAGCTCACCTGACAGACTAAATTTGAATTAGTTAAAAAAAATTAAGAAGAAAAAAAATCACCAAAATATTCAGTGCAGTGAAATCACATATTTTTAAAGCCTCTTTAATTTATTGTCATGTAGACAAAATCAATGGTCTATTAGTGAATTAACTGAACAATCTTGCCCTCATCCTTCACCCTGGAACATCTGCTATGGAAAGAGTTAGGAACTCTGATTCTGGCTTTTGGTTCTGCTGCAGTTACAGAGCAGTGGAGCAAACAGTGTGTCCTTCTTTGTAACTAGTGCTGGGCTGAACGTGCAAAAAGTGAACGTTTTTGAAGAAGCACTTGTAAGGTCAAACTCTGAATGGCATGAATGATATAACCTACCAGAATTTAATTCTGATTTTTTAATTTTTCTGCCCTTATTGCTTTATGTGAGTTACCTCTTTTTTTTTGTGTAATGTCTTTTTCTTTTTCCATGTCTTTTCTTGGTGATAGCTTCAACATACGGTTAGCATATATATTTTTGGCTTCAAGTTCTCTTTCTTTTTCCTGCGAATGAAAGAGGTAGGTATATTAATCAGTTACTAACATTCCATTTACTAGCCATGAGCCAAGCTGTAAATTAAATTAAAAATACATGTTGTAAATAGGAACAAAGTAATGAATAGTTAGCTCTAATGTTTTAAGGAGAACAAAATCACATTCCTAACATCGCTTATGCTATAAGAAAGTAGCTAGAACTTTCCCCAGAAAAAACTCATTAGCAAAAAAATTCTGGGGAGAAAGAAAACGAAAAAGCATCTCTGCAGTGAAAATAAAACTAAATGCCAATGCTTCCATAAGCATGAATAAGACATATGCGTATAGATTGTACAGCTGAATTTTCAGAATTGTCAAGAGTTTCAAACATTGCAATGTTAAGGATGTTACTTGTCACAGAGCATGTCAGCACCACACAGCAGAGGCCCACTGCATCGCAGAGGCAGAGACTTGTTCTTCTTCCATTATTATTGTATTATGGAATTATGCACTGTATTATGGAATACAATGCAGGAACCAACAGTGAGTTATCAGAAACCATATGATAATGAAAATATTTTTAAAATCTCAAACTCTCCACTAACAAAGGCTTAAAACACTTACTCTAAACAGGTAAGTTTGAGTTACTAACACTACTGCTGCTTGTTTGATAGCTAGGAAGGTGGTAAACTGTTCTACCTCCATTATGTGAGTAAGTTTGAGACTTGAGGTTTCAAGGAAACTCTCCTAGAAAAGAAGTACTTTAGCTCAAGTCCTATTTACTTTTTTTTTTTTTTCCTTAAGATAAACTGACTAGGTAGAACATAATATTTTCAGTCCTTAAATTTAGAACTCAGGCAACAACAAGGTTGGGGGACGCAACTAAACCTTTGTACAAATTTAGCAACACACGTGGATATCATAAATACATGCAATTAATCTTTACACAAACCTACTGTAATGCAAGCACATTAGTAACAAAGTACTGTATACACCTTCAGATTTCAATTCAAGCCTCCAAAACCTGATTTTCCCAGTAGATCTTGTGGTTTACTCTCAATGCTTGGCTATGTACTTGATCTTGCTTTTCCTAACTAGTGCTAACAATAATGATTAACGCAGAGACATTCCCACTATAAACACTGTAGGGTCAGGGCACAGAACATTTCAATTTAAAGCAGGAAAAGAACTCACACGTGTTATATAATTACACGTCAGAGAGTGCAGTCACTGGTAAACTATTCAAACCTGATTACAGATACTTCCAAAGATAAAATGCCAGAACATGGTTAGCAACTTATATTACTTCACGTTTTACCTTCAGTTTCTGATTTAGTTGCTGAAGCTCTTCTTGGAGAATTCTGTTTTCTTCTTGAGCCTCATGTATCTTTTTTTTCTTTGACTGTAACTCTCGTTGGAAACTGCTACCACTTAATTCAAGATTTTTTTCCAGATCCTTCAAATTAAAAAACCCAATATTATTCCTTAATAACTGAAATACTTTTTTATTTATAGTCAAATTACCTAAATAAAATTACTGTAAACCAGCGTCTCGGATTCAGAGATTGACTCCACTATTGCTGTAACACCAAATACATTTAAACCCTTAATCCTAACTTTGAGGGGCAGATGAAGCACCTGTAGATGCTGCAGCTCATCCCTCTGGAGTACTGAGAGGTGATTTGAGGACATAATGGGAATACACACTACATTCTGCAAGGCTCTTGGCACAGTGGAACTCCAGATCTCAAAGACAAATTTCAAACTGATGGTTAAGAAACAGAGCACCTGCCTGAAAGGAGGGGACAAGAAATAATTTTTAACCTTTCTAAGCTTCCTACTAGGACCAAATTTGTGACTGTGATTTCATCTGCACACCCTTGTCTTGCAATAGCTGTTTTAAGTGAACCTGTGATGATGAGCAAAGGAAAAGAAGGAATTCCCTTACTTTTTACAGTATGATTTATATTAACATTATCCAGTACTACAAACGCTGAAATACCCGATTGTAAAACTACAGATGCCAGATGGTGACACTACAGGGTGAAGTGATTTGGGTAACTCAGCAGTTTTTATCTTGCTATTTTGGGATTTATTTTACGAAAGCTTAATTTCTAGCTTAATCTTTTGGATTTCTAGATCTATCATCTCTGCAATGTAATTTAGGTTTAATTACCAATATATAGCCATCAAACTTCAACACCATTTTAATGATCAATATAATTTCAGCTAAAAATAGAATTGCATACAACTACCAATAGGTTAATAGTGTTAACACAATTATTTTTAAACTAGGTGGGTTTTCAGACATGTTTAAAATGTAGATGTGTTTAGCCATGCTTACAAATATGTAAACTTTTTTTTTTTGTACAAAATTAAAATAAATTGCATACAAAATTATTAAAATGGTTACCCATAAAATGTTCTAAAGTGCATTCTGGTATTAAAAAATAATTGCTGTAATTTTGTTCAGCTTGGCTTTCAGATGTGTAGAACAGTGGATAATGCAATGAATGCAGTTTACAAAATTGGAGAAGAATTACTCTATATATGTTTTTTAGAATTTTAGTATAGAGTTTCCCAAGTACCCAGAAGTGTTTTGAACAAATGTTCCCCCTTCAAGAGGATAAATTAGATTACATAAAGTTGTATTATAGCTGCATGCATTTCTGAAACACTATTACTCTTTATAAAAGCACTTCAAAACACAGGTCCACAGTCGTATATTCTGACAAAATAAACTGAATTTATAAACAGAAATTTGAATCCACAGCTAACCAGTATGTAACTACACAATCACCTTGGAAATTTACTTGATGCTACTTATGTGTGAAAAATAAAGAATGGTTTTCTATTTATTCCACAGCTGTGAAAAAATACAATTCATGGAGCTCATGATGGTACGAAATATCTGTACCAGCATTTCTTACAAAAAGGAAGTCATCTCACCTTAATTCTTTTTTCACTGTCCTCTAGCCTGCTCTCTGCATAGGCTAGTTTCTTTGCCAGGTCATCTCTTTCGGCAAGGTGCTTATCTGCAGAAAGCTTTTTAAGTTTCTGCAAGGCAGTTTTTGTTCGGTACAGTTCATCTTCCGAATCTTTCAGCCGCCTCTCAGTGGCACGTTCTCTCTCTTGAGATTTTCGCAGGCGCTCCCTTAATATTCTAATCTCATTGTTGTGCCGCGCAAGGAGCTGGGAGATTTCGTTCTCCGTATCTTCAAACTTATTCAAGGCTTTCTCCTGCCTGTGCTGAAGCCTCTTCAGTGCCCTGTTTTCCTTCTGCAGCTCATCTAGTTTGATGTGGAGTTCAGTCAGTTCATTTCGGAGCTCATTGATTTTCAGCAGCCTAGCAGAGAGAACTCTTTTTGTAACAAGATCTATATCTTTTGCAGGAGAATCCCTAGTCAGGCTCTGAGAACGGAAACCCCACTGCGTCCCTCTCTTGCTGGGTGCGTATTTGGAACCCAGTTTCTTTGTGGCTAAGAGAGGAAAAATAAAAAGCATGTTTACTATAAGACAATGCATTCGTCTCTTCAGACATCCCTCTTGGAATAAAGCTCTGCCTGAAACAATTTCACAACGCTTAGCAGAGGGTGCAGCTTTCAAACCAGACAATAACAAGCATCTCAGTGACAGACTTAGGCTCCTTCGGGTAGCTAAAAAATGGAGATTTATGTTTGTGGTGTACTGCAAGAGGTAATATTTGCAGCCATCAGTGTAAGACCATTTTAAAGTAATCATCTGCAAACTGCATGAGAAATAACAGTTGTATTTTGTTAATATTTGATTATGTTTATTAGACTGTTTTAGAAATACTGTACTCTCATGCATACAGAATTATCAAATGCTTTTTAAATGGCAACAATTAGCTGAGCGTTAGCTAGTTATGTATTATGCAAGATGTAATTCTCTCAGAAAAATGCAATAGTATTTTCAAATCCAGCTGCCATGCTTACAGACAAAACAGCAGATTTCAAAGGCTCAATGCAAAAAGCCTCCGAAGCAAAATTACAAATCCCATGAAAATTCAGTCCTTCCCTGAATAATTTATTCTTGTATCACAAGTTATTTTCCACACAGTATCCTTATTTGATTACTAGTATGCACCACTCACATTCCTATTTGATATTATTATTATTTTATTATCATCCACATAGATAAAAGCTAAACATTTTATTCCTATCTTATTTGCCTCTCAAGCCACATTCAAAGAACGAAGCAAAATGCAACATAAAAATATCACAGCAATGCACCAAAAATCTCTCTTGAAACAAGTGAATATACAAAGAGTGCATAATTCATTAAGGTACATCAGCATTCGGAAGAAGTATGGTGAGAAGCAGGTTGTAATTCAGGCTGGAAAGCTGGGATACAGCAACAGTGCAGCTACCTACACATGGACAGGGAAATGAGTGTGTGACAGCAAATCCTTCCTCCCCTTTGGGGCTCACTGTCTTTCTACTCTACAGAGAATACAGCAAAAATAACAGCTTTAAATTCTTATCATTTCCTCTAAACATTTTGCACAAATGCTCATTCATTTTCTGCTTGATGCTCATTTTTTCCACAGCTGGGCAAACAAAAGTGTTTTGGTTTTTTTTCCCCCCTTTACAAAGAATACTTATGTCACATTCAGGTGTGAAAAGATTCTATAATACCTGCACCACAGGAAGAATGCCACTCCTATCACCCACTAAGGGAATTCCCATTAACCCTACAGACTTCCAGCCCCTTCCATAATTTCTCCACAGTTAGGGCAGAACAGAAAAATTCCAACACCAATTTTGTACTTTTGACCACCCCGTTAAATTGGGGAATAGCAGCTTCCAAGAGCAACATGACATTCACAATACAATGATTATGTTCAGTTCTGGCTACATAACCAAAGACCTAGTCATTCATTTGTGCCCTCCAAATTAAATAGGCCAGTGGAACTGCCGTTTTTACTTCCCATAAAGCTAACCTGACTGCTAGAACAAGCTGCCATAGGGTGGCAGAGGCTTCACACCCCCTCCTTCAGCCCAGGACCTGCATAACCATTCTCTCCCTTTTTGTAGGGGTGTTCACTTCCCTACAGTCTCAAGCAAGAAAGCAACTTATGTAGGTGAGGTGTGTGTAAGTGATCTCAAAGTGGAGCTATTTCACCTCGAATTGGAAATATTTTACCCTCAAGGAAGGACCACAAAACAACTTTCTTTTGAATCTCCATATAGATCTAACTGTCACCAAACACATTTTCTCTCTTGCCACATGAGTGGTCCTTTGGTTGCTGTATTTATTTTTTTTTTTTGTTGGAAGTACCCAGGATTACACTGTAAAGCTACTAGAACCCTACAAGAGACAGATCTTCAGGGGTATTTTGTCTGAAAAATTTTAACAATTGTCTCTCTTGTACTGACTGCATAGTAAGGACTTGCCTTGGAGCCCCTGGCCTTGAATTTTTTTGTCAAAGAAGACAGCATCAGTATGATTCAACAAAAGGCTAGTACAAGAGCTATGTCCACTTATTCATATTTTTCTTAACAATTCTGAGAATCACCAAGAATCCTCCTTATGAAGGAACAAGTTACTTTCAGTTTTCAACAGAGCAGTTCCCATCTACCTCCCATCTATAGCATAATTCACTTGAACCTTATTTATAGATTCTCAACAATGGTACTTTCCCACTTTTATTTCAGCTTTCAAAAATCATTAACTCTTCAGTGCAGTTACAAAGCAGCAATTCCTGCTATCTACCTACCTTGGTAGTGCAGAAGGCTGTTTGAAATTTGTGGTTTGTGATCTCTTTTTTCTTGGCTTGTAGATGGAAAGCTTAGTGTTGGTGACTGGCCAGACGAATGAGATGCATTATCTTCATCTGAATAATAGGAGTCACTATTTTTATCCCCATCTGATTTCCTGTCGTGTTCAGAATCTGGGCTCTTTACTCTTTCTCCCATTTTGGAGATGTAACTGCTTTCTAGATTTTTCTTAAAGTCTGTTCATTTTGACACAAAGGACATTTCAGTAGCCACAATGGCAGCAGCTGGATTATTCCTTGGATTTATCATCTTCATCTCCGAAGCACGAGATTTTTGCAGTTCAGTTCAGCAAGCAGCAGTTACAATTCAGAATGTATTTTTTTCTGTAACAATTTAGAGAAGAAAAAAGTGGGAATGGTTTTGCTGTTCGGTTCAGAAAGAAAGGTAAAAAACCCTGTAAAATTATTCAGGATTCCTATAACCTTATGCCACATGCTGTGCTACATTAGCCTTATTATTTATATTAAATGTGACAGACATCACCCTAGGAGAGGAACTGGCATTACGATCAGTAATTTGAGGCACTTCATCCCCAAAAGAGAAATCTGAAAATTAACACAGCTAAATCTAGAATAAGAAATTACTTCAGTATATATATTACAGGTTAGACAGAGGGGAAAAGTAATATTTGGAAAATAAAACAGAAGACAAGTGAAAGCTTGAGGCTATTCAGGAAAATAATTTAAATAACCTTTAAATAATAAATTAACAACTTATTCATGTGACTAGAATTGAGATATTTGTTGAATTTGACTAAATCTTCCATATCTCAGTTTCTGAAACTCCAATGATGCATAACAATGAGCTTGAAAAATCTCTTCTCCATTTGCAAGGACATTCTGTCCCTGGAGGCCCCCGAGGCCGTACCTGGGTCCTGCAGCCTTTGCCCTGGGAAGAGCTCTTGTACCCCACAGCATCCCGGGCTTCCTGCCTTCAGGAACTGCCAGGAGCACACTCACTCCTGCCACATGCTTTGGAGGAAAGCGCAAACACAGCCCTCCGTGGCTTGTTACATCTGGTAAGAGAGACCACACTGTAAGTACACGGTAAACACACTATCTGCAGCATATATAAGATGAGAAGTGTCGTGCCTGTCTTCTTATGTAAATTGAGAAATCCCCTAATATCAAGCTAAAATCACCTTATTTTGTATTTTTGGACACTTGCTGAGAATATAATAAAGCATATAGAGCAAATTTTTCCTCACCTTCTCAGTGAAAAGTATTTTCTCAGCAGTTTAGCAAATATTTTACTGACTACACTCAGCCTCCCATGTATTTTGTCTCTTTCACCAACTCTTCACAGCTCTCAAGCTTATTTCACCATCTATCTCCCTTCACTCCAACTTCAGGACGTCAAGCCTCTACTGGATGAGTAAGTAGGACTTGCATCAGAGCCCATCAGTTCTACCTGTTGAATCACATAAGCTCCTAGCCCACTTCTAAATGGGAATGAAAACTACATGAAAAAAAAAAAAAAATTAAGCTGCTATCCATCAAAAATCTTTTACACTGCAAGGCACACAACATACCTGTAAATGAACTAGTAAATTTTTCACTGTATTATTTCTCGATAAAACAAACTTAACATGCTTCTCAGCTTTCTATTCCACTGCCTATACATGCAGAATTGCACAGCCAAGAACAGAAGTGTAAGCTGCCAAGACAGGTTTCATTACAAATTGAAGCTTTTTGGGCTGGTTCACTGTTAGCACAACTCTGCCTCCAGTGACTGGAATCTATTTGCCCTCATAATCTATACAGATGGAATTAAAGGAATAAACATCCCAACAGATTTCACTGGGAAGCTGCTGGGAAAGTAATCCTGAAATATTGAGAGTATTTTTCTTTACTCAGGGAGCAGCATTCCAAAATAATGTTTTTAAGCACTTCCATGTTTTCAAAGTGGTCAAAGGCCTAAGTGGCTTTAGATCTCAAGCCTATGTCAGAGAAGATTCTAATGAAAACTAAAATTGTATTGCAAAGCCCAGAAAGAAGGCAAGCTATGCTTGAGATCAGTTGTCCTAGAGATTGCTAACCACATGCTGGAAGGTATCAGTTATTGCAAACATTCAAATGATCAGCAATGACTGTTCTTTTGTCTTCTGAAATAACAGTCATGAAAGATACTTCAAAACTATGTATCATAACTGTATTATTCTGTTTGCCTTTAAGTGCAATGAAGACCCTCAGACATGCTCATGACTGCAAAACTAAGATCGTGTACAAATATTAGAAGGTATCAGGGTGCACCACTCCTCCCAAACAGCTCCACTCCTAAGTCCTGCCCTCACAAGCACCCATGCAGAGTGCGTGTTACTTTGCTCCTGGAAGGGCAAACCAAGCCCAAACTGAAGCACAGGCAGATTTGGGGGGACAACCTGTTCTCTTGAAGGTGCACAGGCAAGACTGCATCAGTTTGGTCTCCAGAGAATCTCAGAGAATGCAAAAAAATATAAAATAAAAATATATTTATCTAAAAATACTAAAATCACATAAAATACAGAACCAGAACTCTGGAGGGCTGTAACAGAGACCTAATATTATCACAGTCATCTTGCCTGAAAAAAACAAATAAATTAAAATCAGAAGTTGTGTTTGTAACCCACAGAAAGTGTAAAGGCTTTGCTTCCAGCTACCAACACAGGCCAAAAACCTGTCAGACTTTGTCTGACCTCATCTTGGGTGCTCAGAGCTTTGCTGCAGCTTATTTAACTGCAGCAAAACCAGTTAACAACCAGGGAACTTATCTAGTTTGTTTTAGCTTTTTGCTTAGCTTTACAATGGCCTCGGCACCTACTGTTAGATGTAACAGATGTTAGATGTGACAGAGCAGTGATTCTGTGCAGAGCAAGCTATCCACAACCCTTGCAGAAATGCAGCACAGAGGGGTATGGGCTCGGGGTGACTGCAGGGGCCCAAAAGGGCACACATGGGACAGTACTGGCCCCTGAAGCTGTGACAGCTCACCTGTGCTCAGTCACCAGTCATCTATGGGATGCAATCCTCAGAGCTGGCTAAAACCAGCTTTGTAGGCAACACACAGAACAAAGAAGAAGTCCTCAATGTATGTAAAGCACATCGCACAACATATTAAGTTCAAGATGTAACGTGGAATGATGCATCAACATGTAAAACAGAACACCACAGAATAAAAAGCAAGGTGCACAGTGTGTTCACAAGCATATAAAAACAACCCCAAATGGATCCCAGGCAAGGAGAAGAAACCACCACTATCCTCCTCCTCCTCCTGCCCCCACAAGGGAAGGGTTTGGGATGCTCACAACTTGCTGTAAAGACTTCCCCCTCCTAGCTGAAGCCAGTCAAGCCCCAGAGGGAGTTTGGGTGGGCAAAGATAACACCGGAAAAAGGGTTTGGTGCTAGAGTTTGTGCCCTGCAACTGTATCACTGTAACCGTATGTAACTTGAACTGTGTTAGTGTCTGGACTAATACTAAATCTTTGATTAGACCACTAAGATTTTAGTTAGAAATCAGTTGTTGGCTCTGCATCTAAGATGTGTTCTCTGCTTTGTTCTTAACAACTTGCTCAATAAAACAAACTGCTGGGGACGCAAGCACCCTACCCTGTTACTTGGTTGCAAGCGTGTCCCTGGGCCGCAGAGGCACACGTGGCACCCAGGGGAGTCCTGATCTCCTGGAGTGGGCACATCATTGTTAGAGGCACCATGGAGGGCTAGGTTAACCCAGAGGTGTTAATCAAGCCCTCCGTGGAGCCCACGATTACTCTATGGGGCAAGTATCTTCAACAGTGTAGATATAGCTGAGATACACACAAATTTTCTCTGCCTTCAGGACACAGAAAGAAATCACAATGCACAGACTTTCTCTTAAGAAGAAAACAAATAGGAATGAAAACAAATAAGACTGCATTTAGGGAAAACATAAATGCCTACAGTTCAAACATCAAAATGTCTAATTATATGTATAAACCAAGAACACTCACTTTCACTTACTGACTTAAAGCTGTTCAGTTATTTTATAGTCCAACAAGTGTTCGCTGAAGAGGCAATAATCTTTTTTGTAGAATGTTTTCAATGACTTGGTGTATTTAAAGCGGACAAATTGGAAGAACTGCAGAATTAAATTATCTATCACTTCTCTACTGGATATTCCCCACTCTCAAAAATATTTTCCTAAGTATCATTTTGACATACAGCAACATAAATGAACAGTAATTTTTGACCAATGTGGAAGTACTTTGAAAAGCAATGGACTGAAAACAAATTGAAAAGAGTGAACCAATAAAAGCTCCTTTGTGGAATTGCCAAAAACATTTTCTGAATCTTCAAATGGTATTCAGTTTTATAAACCGGTTATATTATCGTATTTTCTGTACAAAACAAGAAATCTTAGCCTGTCAAGTCTTGCCAAATTCAATTTTCCACTAGTGTGTAATGCAATTTGATTAACATAAAGAATGCACAGCTTATCTTGAGAACAAATGAATCATTAGGCTATTCCAGTTTTACTTCAGTTAGCCCAAGGACTATCTAATTAAGAAATGCTTTGGTTCATTGACTTTTCAATTGTTACCAACTAGTTTGAATTGATTATAAAATAAGTTCAACTCCTGGGAGAGTAAGATCCACAATGATATCTATTTTCCCCTGGTACATTTAATAAGTTTTTGAGGAGTGAAACACTGTGTGTTAGCTACCAGGTCTACCAAACTCACCACTGCCACCAAACCCCTAACCAGCTATCCCAAAAGCTCCACCCATGCTTTCAGAAGCCTAATGCATCAAGGTCAGACCAGTACAGAAGGCTGAAGGAAATCTAGGACTTGTACAAACTTTAAAACCAGTTATGTTTCCAGATTTCATATTCCCACACTTCAGCAACTTCTACTATTGCTATTATTTACATATTTTGTATTGGCAAATTTAGGCTATTATTATGAAAAGCAGGCAAGCTCTAGGTCACTGCAAGGCATGGGACAGGCAAAACAGAGAACATAAAACAACCCCAATGGTGACAGAATACTGTCTCTCACTATTCTGAATATTCTGGCGACAAAGTATCTGTTCTCAGTAAACCACATCAACAGAAATTGAACTACGGGATCACAGGTATTAAGCAATAGAGAAAGGAAAATAACTCAGTAATAATTCTTTCACAATACTCCCAGAGCTTAGTTCTGTAAACCAAGACATCATTTTTTGAAGTCCTTTTCTATCTTGATACCCTTCTAGGACCAGAGGAAGCTAGCAGCTTTTACTTCTTGACACTGCTCGAGTACAAATGCTGACCTCTAACGGTCCATCTAAGCTTTTCCACCTGTTTTGAGCACAAGAGCAAGCCAGCTTCAGACAAGTAAAAAAGCATCAGTTCAAATTAATGAAATGCTGAACTTAAGAACAATTAAAAACTTCAAAAGAAGTTCATCTCGCTCTTCTTCATCCACCCACCTTTTTCGTATCCAAATATTGTAGTTTTTTCCAGAAAAGAGGAGGAAAATAAGTTACTTGTATCACATGAATACACACTTGCTCAAAAGGATTTAGTGAGGAGCTAATATTTTATTAGGGAACTTTTCTGCAGCTGCTGACATAACTGTATGCATCTCTTCTAGGTTTACAAGCTTTTGGCCCATTACAATGCTATATGGCTTTAAAAGCCAACACAAAATTTATCTGACTCTGACAGTAAGACATACTGTTACTGTCATCAGCAGATCTCAATGGGAAAAAGATGCTCAAAGTCCCAGGTCAGAACTGAGGAAACAACAGTCCAAATAGGGAATACACAGGCCAGTCTTACAACGAGGAAAAGAAATCTAAATCCTCTCCCAAGAAGGGCCATGCCGTTCTTTGTATTTCCACCTATACCTCTGGGGTGTGTGAACTTACCCAGCCCAACTTGGTCGTTCCTGAAAGCAACTCTCCAGCTCTCCACGTGCAAGCGAGCAATTCTCCTTTGCTGGGAAGATTTAAAAAAGAACATGTAGATTATTAGTTTTTATTAACCTTTTTTTGAAACAACGAACGCGAGAGTACATTTAAGCGCAACCACCTAACCCTGCAGCAAAAAACCTCCGAGGGCAGGGGCTGAGCGTCCAAAACCCGCCGGG
>NW_008584414.1:313-4347 GCF_000691845.1 Merops nubicus | reverse complement strand
GGGGGAGGCTTCTGGGGCTCCCCGGCCTTCCAGGAGTGCGCTGTGGCCGCACCTGAAGGATGGAGTTGGGGGTGCTCTCGATGGTGGCGGGATGGGTGTGATCGCATGAAGCTCTTTCTTCATCTGGCATAGCAAGGCTAAACCTGAGTATCAGAGGCATTGGTCTTTTTATTCAGAGCTACCATAGATATTACTTGCAGCATGCTTACAAAGACAGTTCTGCACATCTCACCGGTCGTCCAGTCTGGGGTGAGATATGGAGGCACAGAATGTCAGTGTTGTTCAGGTGTCTTAAAGCTCGGTATTTTGTTAGAAAATGGCTGAGGGTTGGGTTTGTTTTTTTTTTTTTTTTCTGTTCCCAAGTAGAAGTGGTCTAAGGGGAAAGTGAGAGACAAATTGAACAACCTCGTCCTCTTTGACAAAGCTACCTATGACAAACTGTGCAAAGAAGTTCCCAACTACAAGCTCATCACACCTGCAGTTGTTTCTGAGAGACTGAAGATTCGAGGCTCCCTGGCTAGGGCTGCCCTCCAGGAGCTGCTCAGCAAAGGTAAGTGCTCAAAATGGTGGAAAAAACAGAAAGCTGCTTGAATGGGAGGTTTTCTTCTTGCTCAGCAAGCGTTGTCAGGACTGATGGTCACGTAACTGCTGCCAGGCTGGACAGGGGCAGTGCTGGGCGACCCAGTGCTCTGTCGCATTGCCCAGTTTGCCACTGCAGCCCCCAGCATCTGCCCGCGCTCTCCTCATCTCCTTTCGTCGTAGGTTTGATCAAGCTGGTGTCCAAGCACCGAGCCCAAGTGATCTACACGAGAAACACGAAGGGCGGAGACGCGCCCGCTGCGGGGGAGGATGCATAGGTAGGTGAGGTGGCAGCAGGGTCGGGTCGAGCCTGGTTGAGGCTGATGATGGGGACTAATGAAGAAATCCCTGTGTGCCACAGGGCGGGCAGCTCCACAGAGCTTCGGGTGGGCCCTTTCTCGGTCCGTGCCAGGCCGGAAACGCTGGTTCTGGGTTCACGGTGGCGCAGTCTCTCTGGCACAAGCGGCGTTTGTGACCCTGCCCGTGCTGCCCGTTCAGTGCCCGCCCGTGGGGGAACGTGGGACCCATCCCCGCTGCTGCGCGTGCGTCCGTCTGGGTGTCTCACCGGGCACTTCTTGCCTTGCAGCTCCTCCGGCGACCTCGTCAGCAATGCGTCACACATAGAGGCACACAATAAAACTATTGAACTAATTTTTCTTGCTTTTCCAACAATGTGTACGTTTCATTTCAACACGTTAAGGATACTGGATTCTGGTCCCAGCTCTCCGCCAGCCAGTTCTTGCATTTATACTGTTATGAGTGTACCGCAAACAGGATTTTTATTGCAAAAACAGAAGGAACTTTTGCACTCCTACAGCAACCAGTGATGTTAAACCACATCCAGTCTCAGTAGGAGGAAAATTGAGACCTTTTTTTTTCATTATTCAAACTCCCTCCCCAGGTCCCCACATGCAAGGCAACAGCAGCTATGAGATCAGCATCTAGCAGGGATGTGTAGGTAAGCAGCTTTACATACAGCTGCAAGTATCTTACTTAAATTAAAATAACTGTACATATCAGAGGTCTCTGAGGACTCATTAGTTGTCCATCAGGTGAGGCAGAGCAAAAGTAATATAAATTAGGAGGAAAAGATGAGGCACAGGGCATCAGTTGCCCCTACAGCAGGCCCTGCATCTGAAATGAGTTTCAGTTGCTCTACTAACATAGGTAATTTAGAAAAAAAAAAAAAAGTTTATTTCTCAAAACGCATTTCTTTGATGGAGTGTCATGCTACACATCACCATAGGACAGGGGCAGCACAGGCAGGAGCTGTTTCTTGCTGCCAGGATCTGCCTTTGTGTAGCCTGACGCTTGAGAGCGTGACGTGCAGAGCGACAGCGTGTTGTTGCAGGGGACTGACACGCCTCCGTGTACGTGTTGAACTGCAGCCCTGAACTTGGCAGCAGCACTGGCAGCTGCAGCTACCTGCAGTCCACCTTTCCACAACGGTCAGCTTGCTTTCTTCTGTGCTTCTGATCACCTTTTCTTCTTCTTTTCACCTGATTCAGTCCTAAATTGATGCCTGAAAGAGAACAAGTGCAAATGTCAGAATGCAGGAGCCTTTAGAACGAGGTAACTGACACTGCCTCACCTAATGAGTAAGGCAGTGCTACGTGGAGTGTTTCTCAAAGCTCGCTCGGTGATTTTTCTGTTGCTTCAGTGAGCTATAGCAGCCTCACCAGCTATCTGACACAGGTTTCTAGTGCATTAAAAGGCAGCAGGGGACAGGACAGAGAGGCAGACGCCTCTGCGCAGGCTCTACAGCTGGAGCCGTGTTTGGCTCGCTGCCCACACAGGTGCTGCGGTGCTCTGCACGGCCTGACTCCCGTGTGGCACGACATCTCCTTGCACTTGCTGCCCCCACAAAGCCTGCTCTGTCAGCAGCTGGTGCAGAAGGAAGCCGCAAACCCTCCCCTCGGCACTGCTCTGGACCACCCTGAGCTCACCTGGACTGCCACCTCCTGCCATGGTTCCAGACCCGCCCGAAGGAAGGGAGCCAGCTGTCGCCCGTCTGAGAGGTATGGTCAAAGTTGGCACCCACACGCTCTGCCGGGAGCTTCCTCAGCTTCTGCTTCTCTTCTAAAAGAATAGTTTGCTTGGCAGAAGTTATTCAGTCAAATTTCTTTTGATTCTTTAGCATGGTAAAGCGATTGCCAGGTTAACTGAAATGTGTACAACCCGCTTACTTTGCCTGAGAAATTCCTCGTACGAAGGTCCAATTTCTGGTTTGCTTCCATCCTCTTCCTCTGTTAGCCATGGAGGTTTTGCTCCTAGAGTCACAGGGAAAACATTCTTTAGCCACTGCAATTTTCCTGAGCTCAAGACAGGGAAAAGCCTCCCCACTGTCCCGTCCCTGCTGCTTGCCCTGCCAAGCCAGCGGCAAAGACAAAGTGAACCTAAAAGCTTCTTAAGGGACCGCCGCTGGCTCTCCTTGGCGGTGGCAGACCACAGCCCAGAACAGGCGCTCCGCACAGCGCCAGCAGAGCGTCGCGACGCCCAAGCGTTCCCTTCCCCTCGAGCACACCAAGTACTGGCTGAGAGCGAGCGGCTGCTGCGGGACTGCTGCCGGTCACACCAACCAGACAACACTCCTCAGCCGGGCAGCAATGTACGGAGGCACGGAGCAGGCGGGATTACCTGTGTGAACATTTCCTTTCCCTCCCGGTTCCTGTCAACAGAAATGTAAAACACGCTGAGAAACAGATGCTTTGAAGAGCAGCGCTCAGCAGAACAGTATTGTGTGAGTTCCCCTCCAGAACCAAGTCCTGTTACAAAAAGACGCAGAGGGAGGCTCCTCCCTGCTGTCTTTAAGGAGCAT
Organism: Merops nubicus; assembly: GCF_000691845.1. Taxonomy (NCBI): domain Eukaryota; kingdom Metazoa; phylum Chordata; class Aves; order Coraciiformes; family Meropidae; genus Merops; species Merops nubicus. Next base: position 950 of record NW_008584414.1, on the reverse strand, counting down.
GTTTTTTTCAGGGTGTGTTAAAGAATGTCTGTTTAATGAAACGCAAGTTAATGCTGAGTGACTGGAACTCCTAGATAGCTGGTCACCTTTATCTGCAAAGCTGCCTCGGTCAGCGACAGGGATTGCAGCCCCTACACAAGCTATGTGTAACTCGCAGTTAAAAATTTCAGTTGCGCTTGTTAGCAAGTCACCCACCCCTACCTGGTGGCCAATGAAGGTCAAAGCCTGACCAGACTCCATCCAGTTTAGGTCAGGTCCTGTCTGCATCCCACTGGGGCCAGGCTGCTCTGCATCGTGAGGGGAGTCCCTGGAACACAGGCCAAGAGGCAGTCAGAGACGTGAGTGACGGCTGAAGCTGGGCAAGGCACAATGGTCCAGAGGTTTCTGGAGCAGCATTTGTGTTTGGAGAGTTGTGCAGTGAGGAGGAGAAACGTTCTCAGGGCTTGACTGTCACATTAAATGTGCGTCTGTCACCACTGGACATTGCAGTGGCTGTTGGTGCTTAGGCATAGGTGTGTGGACAGGATGGTAATCCTTCTGCAGTTCTGGTGCTTGCTATAGTCTAGGTAAGTTTGTGAAAGATCTGAGTGAGTGTGAGATCCTGCTGCGGACAGAATAAACTGGCAGCAGCAGCAGC
>NW_008584414.1:0-251 GCF_000691845.1 Merops nubicus | reverse complement strand
TTAAAGGAAAGGGGTCCTCCCTTTTCAGGCCCTGCCAAGAGGCTGCCGATGGAAGGTCCTGTGCAGAGCTCAGGCTCTTTCTGAAGCTGAGTGTGATTCAGGAAAAAGGAACAGTATTTCTGGTACTGAGTAGAGCCTCTCCCACCCCTGGCTGCCCCTGTCCCTCCCGAGCGCCCAGTGCCGGCAGCGGTGCGTGGCCCGGTCCCGCCGGGGTGCAGCCAGGGCAGGATACGGCTCACCGACCTGGAGGG
>NW_008584413.1:267-8989 GCF_000691845.1 Merops nubicus | reverse complement strand
GAGGAAGGCCAAGGCACAGCTGGATACTGTCTGTTTCCATTCCCTCTTAAGTTCCAAAAGAAGGCATTCCACATGGCTAGACTACACACTGCAAATGAGTCTCCTTGAAGACAGAGAACAGCAGAGAGTACAGTTCAGTACTGAGAGGAATGCTTTGAAGAATATGGATGCAGGGTTCTTTCAGGTTGATGCTCTTCATTGCGTCTAACTCCTCAGACTTGACAGCATTGCAGACAGATATCAACCCTTTGGTGCCAAAAGCCTAAATTCAACTCAGTGACCTTAGCTTGATGTCAAGAGTAGATGGGCCATAAATTGTGGACTCTTTTTGACTCTTCCATGCTCCATATTCTCAGGCTGCTGGCTTGAGATGGAATAACTCCCTCATTAGACTCAGAATTCATTTTGTCTTCCAGCCTACGCTGATAAGAAGCCTACAGTATGATGCACCCTATCTGCTTTGCTCTCTTACCAGATTATACCAGAGCCCTAGAGTCTCCATTTGTGTTTTACTTTCAAGTCTAGAATCGTTCTCCAAATCCCTGCACCTCCAAGCAAGGAATGGGATTTTACGTTACATAGCTGGTGCCTGAAGAATTCCACTCTCCTAAACATGGCAATTATTTATGATTTGAGGGACCATGCCACCAGAACTCTTCTCATCTACAATTGTTTCAACTTTCTCCCAGGTGACAGTAAAAAGAAGAAGTCATAAATATGGAAGTATGACAAATGTTCCCTTACCTACTGCAGATTAAAACCAACTTTGGGGAGCAGCCTTCTATGGCAGCTGAGACACACTCTTGTATTAATGTTTCAGGGCTTTACTATGTAAAAATGTGCTTACTACACATGAGTGTGAGAAGTGGGAAACTTTTTGAAATATCATGATGGCTGATTACTGTGGAAAAAAAAAACATGTATTGAATCAGTGTATGTCTTGATGCCATTTACAGTTGCTTTTCTGTCAAAATCATGGACAGGACAGGGCTGGCTGAAGATTACAGATGCTGGGTAAGGACAAGCCACTGCCTTTCAGGTTGGACAGGGCTTTGAGCAACTTGATCTAGTGAAAGATGTCCCTGCCCATGACAGAGTGTTGTTGGACTGCATGATCTTTAAAGGTTCCTTCCAGTGCAAACAATATGAAAAAATACTTGCAGGCATTAAAACCACTAGTGATTCATGGCAGGGGTACCCAACTGCAGTTGCTGGCCAGTCACAAACTCAACCAAGTTTAAGAAAAAACAGCACAACTGTCTGCCAGCACAAAAGCCCAAAAAGTGTTAAAGAAGGCTCTCCTCAGCACTGGCCAGTAGGTGTTCTCACCTGATGCTTGCTTTGTTCCAAGGCAGCCACACTCCTTCATACGTGTGGGAGGTGACTGGGTTACCAGTTGTGGGACATGATGCTGCCCAGACTGGTGGCTGTTGTCTGTCCTGTACTTCCTTGTACATTGACTTCAGGGCTTTTGCCTTAGCCCAGCACTGCTTCCATGTACTGTGGGGTGCAACCATAAACAGTCCAGGAGTTTCCAGTGGCCATCTCTTGAGTTGCACTGGTGCCACAAAACCCAGGAGGTGAGGGTATTAAAGTATCAGCTATGGGTTTGGGGACAGGATGCTCTTCTTTCCTGTCCTGCTTCTGATAGGGGATGCCTCCTAGCCAGAAGCACCTGGAGGTACCATCAGAATTTCAAGAGTTACAAGACTATAAGAAGAAAAGGTGGTGAGGGAGTCTCTTATGACATCCTGTTCCTCAAATTTCACTAGAGAACATAGAAAGCAGCAAGGTCCAAATGTGCTTACTAAGGCAGTTGTCAGCAGGTGAAAACATTTGCCATCAGAAGACTTGTGAACACAGATGGGAATGGAAAGGTCACCTCCAAATAAGCACAGAGGCAAGCATTCTGCATCCCACCATATTCCTTATGGAGTGCAGCACAGCAGAGCAGGTAGATAGTCACATCTTCCAGAAACAGCAGCAGGCCTGACTTGGTTCCAAAAATAGTTTGAGTCAATGCTGATTTGCCAGAGCTTACTCACAGCAGCTGTGTGCTCCATGTTATATGGCAGAGGGTAGTTTCTGGAGATTTTTAAAATACCACAGCCATTCTGTCAGTGCATAAGTGAACAGTTTAAGTTGATATTTTGCTTCTGGATACATTATACTATCATTATTCCAAACATAAGAATTTGGCAGTGAGGACAGAATCACTAGCTTTTTAAATAAGAAGTGTGTTCTTTGTTCAGATGATCTTTAAGGTTTTGGGTTTTTAAATTTTTTTTTTTTTTTTTTTTTAAGATTTGTGTAATTCCACAACCATACCACAGGGAAAGAAAAAAAGCTTATTTTAAAAAGAATTAGTATCTATAGTCTCTGTGAGCTTCGAGTCCCCCATCTCCAATATATCAAAGGGAGAGAGTGAAGAGATGACAACTGATATTTTGTAGGGCTAAAAATATTGTGCCTTTTTACATAACACTGGGAATTTAAAAAGCACATTAACTGCTTGCAGATTATTTTTAAAAATGCAGTTTGAGCAACGCCACCAGTACAGATTCAGCTGACATCTAGGAGAAGTAGCTGCTGTATCTTTCACTGTTTGGAATGAGACATTCAGTAGAGAATGAAGTAAATGCTTTAAAAAAAGGCAAAACAAGACTGAGACTGCATCAGAGATGTCTGCACCCTCATGTACACCTCACGTTTTTGTCATCGGCGGTGGGTTTTCCTCGTGCATACCATGTACCCTGTTTGACCGCCCCCTCAGACATGCCCTCTTGGCAGTGCCCACCTGATGGGAGGAACCTGCACACTCAGGGTGACTGCCAGAGATCAATCTACTTCCCTTTCTTCTACATGCCTGGAATTTCCTTCCTGTTTTACTCCTCATTTGTTAGCTTCTGCTGAGCCCTTCCTGGCAGGGAGAGGGTGGGAAAGTGTCCCTTATCTGTGAACTCGCTCATCTTCCACTTTCGTGTGTCACTGGAAAAGCCCCAGGCCATAGCAGAAGAAACTGGAATTTAAGAGCATGGCCCAGCCTACCTCCAGTCTCATTCCATGTAAGCAGACGTTTAGCTGGTTCAGACACAAGGTAAAGACATACAAGGATGCAAAACAGATTTATGGAAGATACTTGCCAGAACAGTGTTGCTGAGTGGGCGAAGTTTGTGACAGATGAAGCAGGCTAGACTTGCTAATTCTTTGATACTGAGCTGCAGTTCCAGAGAGTGATGGTTCTCCATGCTCAAATGGAAGGTGATGCATGATCACAGGCAGTAGTAGTAGGTCAGTGTGCTACCGAGGCATTGGTGAAATGCTGCAGAACAAACTGCACCACCATAGTTCCAGATGGTAAATTCCATTTCCATGTCTTCTATAAAGTCTAGAAATGGGAACTATATGAAAGATGAGATCTTACTTAATATATATAGAACAGAACATAACACTTTTGCATGACTGGATAAAAATCAAACATGGATGAAGGTGCTGAGACAATATTACACTTGCTAAAATTCTGCAAAACAGCAATGTTTTGAAAAACCATGAAGCTACAAATCCTTAAGAAAAACTATTGGAAGGCAAATATCAAAGTAAGATGAAAAAAGAATGGTGAACACTGAGCACTGAGTATTTATGTCAGTGTGCACCAATATGCCAAAACAATGTTTTATAAAGTTGACTGTATTTTAACAGAATACTGCCAAATAAGTGAGGCCACACAACAGGGATCTTGCAGCAAGGCAGGTATGGGAGTACTGCCTGTTGTTTTATTACAGCTAGCTTACCACTTGCCTGCTTTTTATGTGCTGGGAAGACATCCCTGTCCACTGTAGAAATTCTTACAATTTCTTTCAGAAACAGTTTTGAAAAATATTCAACCTGCATTGAAATGAGTGTGTTTTTAAGGTATCTGGCTAACTTCAAAGTATCTTGTTCCTCTGAATAAGATTGTCCTTAATTTGGGACATTCTGTCAATGTTCAGTTTCCTGTAGATGATGCCAGGATATCCAATGTGTGTGTCTACTTCAACAGCAAAAAAACAATTTGGTGCTCACCATTACCTCTCTTCAGCAATATGGGACAAAGTACCACGAGGATTTTTTGATAAATACATTATTGAGGGCGTGGGTTGACTAGTTCTGTCTCAGCACAGAACTAATGTACTCTCATAAAGTTTTTTATGACCTCTGGGTGCAAGCAGAACAAGATCACATTTGCTAACATATGAGTGTAGGTAAGCAAGAGCTTATATCACAACATGTCATGCAAACATTCTATGCCTATACCTCCCTCTAGTCTCCCTTCTAATCTTCATCTGATTCACACAGCCTCAAATATTTTCCCAGCTTGAAAGGACCCTGGCTTCTACTTACGTCAGGTAAGTTATACCACTTTCAGGATATGAACTACATCAGCACTACTTTTTTTTCATTCTTTGAACCTCATAAAAAGCCCTTCTGTTTGTCTCCTGCACTGAAGGAGCTCTGAACAAGAAAGAACTCTATGAGTCATTTTGCTATCTCATTTCCTTTTCAGTTCACATGAAAATCCTATCGGTAGCTGATACAACCTGATGTAGAATTAAATCTTGTGGCATCTACTCCATTGCCTCTGTGAAGCAGTTAGAGAGATCTCTGCCAGAAGCAGCATTTACTGGGGAATCCATACTGCCATTGGCAAGAGGCCAGCAGAGAAGCATATTGGAGTAACAGTCCCCAGAGGATGATTCCTGCCTCTATAGATCTGATACAGATAGATACTATTTTTGTAAACATCTCCTACTCATGAACTTCATGGGCCTCTGTATATTTTCCACAGCTGAAGACATATCTTGCAAGAAGCATGTAGGAAGCTTCTCTGTGTATTTCTCTGAGAGTAGTTGGTCAAGCCATAGGATTTTAAATAAGATTTTAAAAAGGATCAGAGGAGAAGGTGAAAAAAACATTTTTTAGAGCCTTTTTATAGGACGATAGACATGGCTGCCAATGAGACCTCTGGGGACAGGAACTAATGTTAGGATGAATGATAAGACAGAAAGAAGACATTTTAAATTATTATTGGGTTGGCAATGCTTACTTGAAAGTGGAACTCTAGGTGGCAAGATTTATATTGCTATATTTTTTTGCATTTTAACTGGTTTAAATGGCAGCTAAAGGAGACGAGAGGGGCAGATTACCTACTGTGATATAATCTGCATCCCTGGTAATTAATTGATGAAAAGAATAAATTTACTCAGCAGGTATGACAGTGACAATAGCCCTGTATTTTATAAGCAATGCTTCTTTGGAAGAAGCTGTTCCAGTATTTATAATTTATAAGATCTTTATATTTGTATAGAGCTATAAGGAACATCTGGAAAAATAGGTTTAACAGATTCATCAATGGTTTATAGAAAAGAAAAGCTGGATAGGCATCTATTAAAAAGCAAAGAAGCAGTTAATTTACTGCATAAGCATGTCTTCAGGGTTACGATGGAGATGTGGATTTGGAACAAGCTCTTATAAGTTGGATGTTGTTCTGGAACTGCTTTGCTCTGTGCTGTTAGCATACTCTCTATTGGGCATGAGTTCACTATCTTTAGCTTTGCTGGAAGCATGTTTTCTTCCCCCACCCATCCCTGCTCAAACCTAGAGTGACAACTCTGCCTATGTGCTGGGGGGAATAGACAGCTTGAGACACAGATCCTCATCTATTCTCAACTCACACTGGCATTCAACCCCAAAACCAGGTGGTACTCACCTAGGAGCATATGCTTAATGAGTTGATTATGGCACCGAGTCAAATTCTCTGTTGCATTCATGGGAAAGGTGCAGGAATGGGAAATAAAAAGGTCAGGGGAGCTTTATGTTGCCCTTCCACCAGCAGCATCCTTAACTTAGTTTGGGCAGCCCTGAAGCTCTGCAAACAGAATATGCTAAGAGCAGTGACCTGCAGCCCATGACAGCTCAAACACAACCATGGTCTTCCTTCTCTCTTGCCCAGCACGACTCTCACCACAGGGTCTGTGGAGGGGGAGCTCTACAGCTCTACAATAAACAGAGAGGCACATAATTTCATCCATCATACAATCAATTTAGGAGGTTGCAAGTGGCTGTTTCCTACTGCTCCTTCCTTCTGAGACACCGAGCTATGTGAAGAATCTATCCATGTATCTCTCATCTAGATAACTTAAATCTCTCCATCTCTTAACCCTGTATGAAAATTTAGATCCACAAAGATCTTTCAGACCAGCTTTTAAATCGGCACTTAAAACACATTTTGTACACAATTTCCTACATGAAATTACAGCCTCAGTTTAAGAAAATGCCCACAATCATTAGAGAAAATATTTGAAGCCTGTCAGAAAGTATATTTCAAAGCAAACAAAACAATTTATGTTCTGTCATTTACCTCCTGTCCCTTGCAGGAGCAGTGAGAATACCTTTGCTCACAGAAGCAAGGACAGAAACTGTGGTGGACAGTTAAGATTTATGCTCTGTTTTAGTCCCTTGTGCAAAGATTCAGTCCTGTCACTTCCCTCCTACATCATAATTCTCATGAAATCATATTCCTACGAAGTCATAAATTTCTTCAGAATGTAAAATAGCTACTGTTTTCTTATGCTACTGTATGAAACTTATTCTAACTGAATTTAGGAAGTAAAAGTTAGGTATTGGCTTATTAAGAACTAGAAACTGTTGACTGATGATGAGCTCCCTATTGCATGGAGCTTACTGTATGAAGAGCCAAGCAACAGTGTCAAAACTGATAGCTGATAGCCTGATGAGGTCTTCCCCAATTCTTCTGTGAATGAAATTTACTTTAAACATGGAGGTTTATGTACACAGGTCCCATAATGAATAAACGCATGAGTAAGAACCAAAGGATGATGAAGAGTCTATAATTTTATTAAATTGACTGTTAAAAATGGCAGAAAAATCATGGCCGTAGGTGCAAAGACAGGTAGTGCTTCCAGCAGCTGATTGATATTGATTCCAAACACCAAAAGGAGAGAGCTTGTGGCATCAGGAGTTCCGTAGAGTGAGAGAGTGGGCAGCTGAGTATAATCTTCCTTTCCAGTTCCCTTTCTCTGCTGTGCATTCCTGACACTTGCCTTGCAGCAGCACAGATGCTTGCTAGATTCCTATGTAAACTACCACCTCACTAAAGCAGCAGAAGACAAACCCATCAAGGGCTGGAAAGCTGCTTTTCAGGCAGGGTAGGTGCTAGGACTTGCTCACCTTCCTGTGGAATCACACCCTGAAGCAGAAATCAGAGCAGACTGATGTAGAAGATATTGAAACTTAATGAAAGGAAAGCCAAATGTGCATTTGATAGGACCTGGAGTATGACTTTGAGCCTGAGACAGTGATAGGCATGCTAAAGCATCACACAGGGGGAATAAAGCAAGAAGAGTCAATGGACTTACCTGGAGTCTTCACTGAAAAGGAAACCACAGCAGAGATTGATCACTCACAGTGCAGATAGGAGGTTCACAGAGGAACAGATTTAGAGTGGGTGTGTGAGGAGGAGGAGGGCATTAAAATGAAACCATGAATCTCTCTGATCAGAGGAAAAGCATCGCCCACAGCTGTATCACTAATCCATCTTCCCAGGCTAGGGTGAGATGCAAATGCTGTTTGTTGGGGTTTGTGTTTATGGTGAAACTCCTGAGGACAGCTGTCCTGATCAATCTGTCTACAGGAGACTGTGGATGACAACAGTTGTCTGGGCAGCCACTAACATACAAAACATTTATCTGAGACAGGCCTTGGGTCTTAATATACCACTCTTCCCCTTCCAATTTGCTTTTGCATTTAGCCCTGGAAGTCAATATGGATCCACTGTTTGGAGATGCTGAAACTTCTGTTGTTAACATCAAGTTCCACCAGACCTGTGGTTTCCCAGCATTTTTACAACTCTAGTTTTAAGAATGCATACACATCAGGGCAAAACTTCTTTATTCAGTCATTGGAAAAGGCTAGATGAAAACGGATAGGTTTGGAAATGCATAGGGGAGTTGGAAGTGAAATAGGGAAGGACTTCTAGCTGTGGAAAACTATCATCCTCTCTGGAGATCAAATGTGCTGTACCCACTGATAAGCATTATAGCACCAGGGCAGACTCTCACTGGCCTCAAGCACCCAGGCAGGAGGAGACTATGTTCTCCAACACTTCAGCAGTGTCCCCTTCATCATACTTGGTAAATCTTCAGTACTGTGCAGAAAGAAAAAGACACAATAGTTGCATATAATGAGACATTGCTATATTTTTTTTTCCACCCATGTCCTTCCTACATAAATTTTAGTCTGACACTGTGAATAGACTTCCTGCGTATTGTTTGCTTCACACAAGAGGGTCAGACAAAATATGTTCTAGGTGAAGTCCTTTTATCCTTCTTTTTTTTTTCCTTCCTTAGGTTGACTGTAAGTTGTGAATGGGAGAATGAACTTACTTATTCCCCGTGACTGCTGTTAATCAGGGCTGTTCAGCTGTCTTGAGTGACTTCTCAGTGATGCAGACAAAACCCTGAATTTTCCAGGCCCAAGGATGAGAACAAAATGGCTCATTTGGGATCAGCAACATTTGGTTTGCTGTCCCTAGATACTCGTGGAAGGAAGATGGTGAGATCAGTGAGGCTTTTGGGGCGACAGAAGCACAGAACAACAGGGAGCAATCCTGAGCATTTCAGAGTGAGGAGCACACCCGGGAGAGCCCGTGGTGCTGGGGCAGCGG
>NW_008584413.1:0-236 GCF_000691845.1 Merops nubicus | reverse complement strand
GGACGCTGCTTGTTGCTGCTGCCGCTGCCAGGTGAGGAAGGATGCGGGCTGTGAAGGGAGCAGACCTAACAGCGTCTTCTCCATCTGCAGAGGTCCCTCCTCACTGCCATGTTAGCGGGGAGGTTGTGGGAAAGGCCTCAACGGTATTCCACAGGGCTGAGCGTGCTTCTTCCACCGTTCCGCAGCGCGACTGGCAGAGAGGGGCGGGCAGCGCCGCGCCCGCGGGGCGCTGCAGC
>NW_008584412.1:0-587 GCF_000691845.1 Merops nubicus | reverse complement strand
TTTTTTAGAACAAATTCTAAATGGCAGGTAGTCGTGCTTTATTTGTTAAGTAATGCCAGGTAGGTACAAAGAGCTGAAAGTAAAAAATAAAGATATTTGTTAATGATTGTTTCTCGAGATCAACATCTTCTACTGACAAATCTCTTACAGCTTTTTTTTGGAGGAGATTCTAGCCATCTACAGATGACAGGACTCAAAAATCTGATTTTATCCATACTTAAGTTCATATTCTTTGGGTTTTATATCTGAGTATAAATTGAGGCTGAGTGTGAATTTCTTCTAGATGTATGTAATGCAAAAACCTGGATTCAAGGCAGATGAAGTGTGTGGAAACGGAAATGGACAAATCTAAAACCCACTCTTTTATATTTGACATAATGTTTTAAGGTTTATGTTTTGTGGAATCTTCCTGCCAGCTTGTAGACATGTTCAAAACAAGCTTGAGGGGCTAAATCCCTGTTTTTTTAGTGGTTTTATGGCAATACGTATCAGATCATTAGCTTGGCTGCATCATTGTAACTACAGTGAGATGACCTGACTCTGATTCAGCTGAACTCAGGGTCTGCTTTAGTAAATAATAAGAATTA
>NW_008584411.1:312-3234 GCF_000691845.1 Merops nubicus | reverse complement strand
CATGACCTGGCCTCACCCGGCCGACCCGGCGTTTTATACCTACATGATGAGCCACGCGGCGGCCACCGGCAACCTGCCCTACCCGTTCCCATCCCACCTGCCCCTGCCCTACTACTCCCACATGGGCATCGGCGCCACGTCGGCCTCTGCCGCCACCCCCTTCAGTACCCCCTTGAGGCCGCTGGACACCTTCAGGGTCCTGTCCCACCCCTACCCGAGACCAGAACTGCTGTGCGCCTTCAGGCATCCCTCTCTCTACCCTGCCCCGACTCATGGACTCGGCAACACCGGGGGCAACCCCTGCTCCTGCCTGGCTTGCCACAGCGGCCAGTCCAACGGTCTGGCGCAGAGACCCTCCGGATCAGACTTTACCTGTTCGGCTACAACCAGGACTGACTCTTTCCTCACTTTCACGCCCTCTGTGCTGAGCAAAGCCACCTCAGTTTCCATGGACCAGCGAGAAGAAGTACCTTTAACGAGATAAACCTTCGTCTCAGGGTTATTAAAGACTCGTCCCTTTCCCGGGCTTCTCTTCGAGCTAATGTACCTACAGCCGATGTTTATTTAATCCTGTTCTCCCCAGAAGTGAACACCTACGAGAAAAAAAAAAAAAAAAAGACAAAAAAAAAAAAAAGACTAAAAATAGCTCAGTCTTAAAAAGGATTTACATTCCAAGAGGGAAAAAAGACTGAGAAGGAAAGAAATGACTAGTTATTTATCTCTGAGAAGGTTTTTAGGCACGGAAAAAGAAGAAACGAAGCCGAATGACATATAATTCGGTAATCTATAGAAATGAGCTGGGACTTTCTTTTCCATGGATAGACTTCTTACTAAGGGCTGAGGTTTCTAGGGGTCACAGCAACAAACCTCATGCACAAACCTACGAGATGGAGAAGGAAAATCTGAAATACTTGAAAGGAACATTATCTTGATAACGAAATGGCTTGTGCGCATGAAGAAAGCAAAGATGTAATCTACCAGAGCGTTCAGAAAATAAAACCAAGAACGAACAGCAAAAATAAAAGGTTTCTGGATTGCTAGTCGACAGTATTGTCCAGTTGTCTCTATAGAGAAAAATAATGCTTTGCCATAAAGGAAAATGGTCATTCTGTACATTACTTTCGTGGTTTAATTGCATTCTTTACTCTCTCTCTAGTCTTCTCCTCCGTTTTGAGCAGAAATCCAACATTTCGTCTCTTCTTCCATTCCAGCTTTTATTTTTAAGAGGCAGACTGGAATTGGCAGGGAAAAAATATGAGCTGCTGTCTCTTTATGGGTCAGAGCTATTTGTCCTTTAAATAACAATGTCCTATTATCAGTCGCTGAAATGTGCACACACTGACGAAATTAGCAAGTGATGTATATGTAAAGAGGGTTTTTGAATATCGAATGTATAATGCTCTGTGAGCAGAGACCCCGTGCCAAACGCTAACAAGCCGCCAAGGGAAGAGATTAGGTGACAGGGAGCACAACTCCTTCAGACAATCACCAGTCTGTAAACTGGAGCAAAGGCGATTTCCCTTCCTTTGTACTTCAGCCTTCAGTTCTCTCTCTGACTTCTCTTTGTTGCGTCTTCCCCCCTCCCCCCAATTTTATTTTATTATTTAATTCATGAGTCGAGTTTTATGTTTCCCTCCCCATCCCTAATCTTTGCATTTGTATGTGTCCTTCACACTGGTCCGTCTTCCTTATCGGGTAGTATTTATTTCACAAGGCTTCTCTTTCAAGTATTTCGGAAGGAGGTAGCCTTGCTTTTGCTTGGATTTTTGTCAACCTAAAATTTAAGAAACGCAGACACGGAGCTGGGTAGCAGTTTCTTCCAAACCCGTAATTGTTTATTTCACTCTGTTTTAAAATAGCCCAAAGAATACATTGCCATAATTTGTTACCATGTCGGAATAAAACTTAGTAACAACAGCAATAACAACAACAACAAGGATAATAACAGACACATTTTAACAACATATCACCCGTATTTTTTTGTGTGCTTGTTAAAAAAAAAAAAAAAAAAAAAGTAAAATTGCTGCTTAAGACGAATTTCACCTTCATGCAGTTTCTAATAGCTACAGCTCAACAAACAGGAAAATAAATGCCGGGCACAACAAAGACATGTTGACATCTCGGCTATCTACTTTGTTTTAAATTGCTGAGGAGCCTCTGGTTTATTGTCACACCGGAGACGTTTTGTCCTTAGGACAGGGAGTGAATAGCAGTGTTTCCCTGTAGCAGATGGAGAGCAAGGAAAAGGCAGGAGCGTGCCAGGATGTATTTTTCCAATAAAAAAAAAAATAAAATTTGTTTGTTAAAGCTTTCAAAAAACTGATCCAAAGTTACCATCTTTAAATCATTAAGGGCAGATTGTTCCGCCCTTTCTGAATGAGATGTCCTCATGGACATGGAAACCGATGGCCCTTTTTGGACGTTCACAAATAGATTCTTCTCCCCATCCTCCCGGAAATAACAATTGTAAACTGCGTCCAAGGGCAGCGCCGAGCGACATCGGAGCTTTTCAAGCCTTTCCTCTCCGTTGTCTTTTAGCAGACAGAAGAAGAACTAGCCTGACAATCGGGAGCTGCAGAGCGAGCGCCTGGTACAATCCCCGGCCACGCCGGGAGAAGGGAACGCTGAGGAGGCCGGAGGGCAGCTCCGCGCTGCCCGGCAAAAACGGGGAGTCTGAGATAGCCCACGGCCGAGCGACATCGGAGCTTTTCAAGCCTTTCCTCTCCGTTGTCTTTTAGCAGACAGAAGAAGAACTAGCCTGACAATCGGGAGCTGCAGAGCGAGCGCCTGGTACAATCCCCGGCCACGCCGGGAGAAGGGAACGCTGAGGAGGCCGGAGGGCAGCTCCGCGCTGCCCGGCAAAAACGGGGAGTCTGAGATAGCCCACGACCGTCCCGCCCCGCCTTTCCCGTCCCGGAGGTG
>NW_008584411.1:0-228 GCF_000691845.1 Merops nubicus | reverse complement strand
CCGCCGCAGCGAATGCGCGTCTCGGCCACAGGGCCACAGGGCGCGGCTCAGTGTATGTCTCTCTATTTTCAAATATATATATTTAGTATATCTAGGGGAGAGTGTGTGCGAGAGAAAGCATTTAACACGCTATGTATCGCTGCCACCCGTGAAGGGGACAACTCCCTCGGCGAGCGGGCAGCGGCGAGGCAGAGTCCGGGCGCACGGGCCGCGGCTTGCTCGCATCCC
>NW_008584410.1:0-1285 GCF_000691845.1 Merops nubicus | reverse complement strand
TCCTCAGCCCCACAGGAACCCCCTCAGCCCCACAGCGAGCGCCTCAGCCCCATAGGGAGCTCCTCACACCCCACCCAAGGAAGGTTCTCAGCTCCATGGGAAGTTCCTCAGCTTTGTATGAGGGTCTCATGCAAGGGTCTCCAGCCCCATAGCGGGATCCTCAGCCCCATAGAAGGATCCTCAGCCCCACAGGAACCCACTCAGCCCCATAGCGAGTGCCTCAGCCCCATAGTGAGCTCCTCACACCCCACCCAAGGAAGGTTCTCAGCTCCATGGGAAGATCCTCAGCTTCCTATGAGGGTCCCACGCCCCATGCAAGGGTCTCCAGCCCCATAGCGGGATCCTCAGCCCCATAGAAGGATCCTCAGCCCCACAGGAACCCACTCAGCCCCATAGCGAGTGCCTCAGCCCCATAGTGAGCTCCTCACACCCCACCCAAGGAAGGTTCTCAGCTCCATGGGAAGATCCTCAGCTTCCTATGAGGGTCCCACGCCCCATGCAAGGGTCTCCAGCCCCATAGCGGGATCCTCAGCCCCATAGAAGGATCCTCAGCCCCACAGGAACCCACTCAGCCCCATAGCGAGTGCCTCAGCCCCATAGTGAGCTCCTCACACCCCACCCAAGGAAGGTTCTCAGCTCCATGGGAAGATCCTCAGCTTCCTATGAGGGTCCCACGCCCCATGCAAGGGTCTCCAGCCCCATAGCGGGATCCTCAGCCCCATAGAAGGATCCTCAGCCCCACAGGAACCCACTCAGCCCCATAGCGAGTGCCTCAGCCCCATAGTGAGCTCCTCACACCCCACCCAAGGAAGGTTCTCAGCTCCATGGGAAGATCCTCAGCTTCCTATGAGGGTCCCACGCCCCATGCAAGGGTCTCCAGCCCCATAGCGGGATCCTCAGCCCCATAGAAGGATCCTCAGCCCCACAGGAACCCACTCAGCCCCATAGCGAGTGCCTCAGCCCCATAGTGAGCTCCTCACACCCCACCCAAGGAAGGTTCTCAGCTCCATGGGAAGATCCTCAGCTTCCTATGAGGGTCCCACGCCCCATGCAAGGGTCTCCAGCCCCATAGCGGGATCCTCAGAGGTCCTCAGCTCCATCCCCCCACCCCTGGTGTCCCCCCAAGCTCACCTTGAAGTCGTAGGACTCCTCGATGATGACCTCCAGCTTGCAGTTCTCCCCCAGGATGGGTTTGCCCATCTCGGCGATGCGTTGGGCCTCCTCCTCCTCCGCCGAGAGCTTCCGGTCCCCGTCCGCTGTGGGGTGGGGTGGGGTGGGGTGGGAC